>NC_081755.1:53284281-53584281 GCF_963082965.1 Carassius carassius
CATCAATTAGAAATTGGTTTGAAAAATACTTTTCAAAATTCAAAAGAAAATAAATCTGTACAATCAACAGATTTACGATTATGTAATCAATCCTCTTGTATAGTTTTGAGAAAGTACAAATAAATATATATATTGGGAAAACTTTACAAGCACTCATCACCGATCATGTGACCCGGAGGAGAGCTCTGATTGGCCAGTGTGAGTGTGTGGGTGTGGCTCACCGGCGGCGCTGAGGATGGTGTCTGTGGTGCTGCTGAGCTCCAGGAGGATTGTGGGATACTTCGGGTGGAGCAGGAAGAGCTTGCGGAGCACCGGCTCTGCCACCTGTGGGACACGAACACAGCCAATGAGACGCTGCTCTGAGCACTTGTGCCAGTCATGTGATCTGCAGAGGGGCGTTGCCTTGGAGACGTTCTGCGGCTGCGCCAGCGGATCCCCCGCCCAGAAGAGGAACACCGATTGGCCGGAAGCCGTCAGGACCGACGAATCCTCCACCGCCAGACGAGGACACACAAACTCTGCCTCCCACAGGCTCCGCCCCCGCGCGCCATCCACAATCTTCACCTGCAGGTCATGACGAATGAGATGATGAGATGCCATGTCTGCCCAACCGCATAATGAGATGTCACATGCCACGCCCACCCAACCGCATGACATCATGAGATGCCACACCCACCCACCCAATCACATAAGATGCTAATAAGATACCACGCTCACTGAATCGCATAATGAGATAATAATGAGATGCCATACCCGCCCAAACCCCATAATGAGATAATAATGAGATGCCACACCCACCCAAACCGCATAATGAGATAATAATGAGATGCACTATCCACCCAAACTGCATAATGAGATAATAATGAGACGCCACACCCACCCAAACAGCATAATGAGATAATGAGATGCACACCTTCCTCACACCATTGGCTGACTGATGAATGAGCAGATCAGGAACGCCGTCGTCATTAAAGTGGCCCGCTGCGGGACGACTGCAAACACACAAACACAAACTGAGTTTTCAGTTCATTACCTGCTCATGGGATTAATCTTGTTAAATAAATCAATAAATAAAAATAAAAAAACTAAAACCGTTAAAATACAAATATATTTAAAATATAAAATCACTCTTATGTCAGTATTTAAAATATTTCTAAAAACATGCAAAGGGATTACTATAATTTTTTTTAATTAAAATATAATAAAGACTAAATAAAAAATTTTAAACAGCAAAAAAGTAAAAAATATAAATAAAAATGCACAACAAAATTACTAAAGTTTCAACTAAAACTAAAATGGAAAGTGGAAAAGATAAAACTGAATTGAATCAAAAAACTGGACAACAAAATTGCTAAAGCTATAATATTTATAAAAATATATATAAAAATAAGTAAACACATACAGAGAATTAAAATCTTTAACTAAAATTTAAATGTAATTAGAAAGGATAAAAAGTAATTCCAGTTTGAGCACCTGCAGGTGTGGAAGTGCTGCTGTGCTGGAGTAAGTGTGTGTCTGTGAGTATGTGTCTGTGTGTGTGTGTGTGTGTGTGTGTGTGTGTGTGTGTCTGTGTGTGTGTGTGAGTATGTGTCTGTGTGTGTGTGTGTGTGTGTGTGTGAGTGTGTATGTGTGTGTGTGTGTGTGTGTGTGTCTGTGTGTGTGTGTGAGTATGTGTCTGTGTGTGTGTGTGTGTGTGTGTGTGTGTCTGTGTGTGTGTGTGAGTATGTGTCTGTGTGTGTGTGTGTGTGTGTGTGTGTGAGTGTGTATGTGTGTGTGTGTGTGTGTGTCTGTGTGTGTGTGTGAGTATGTGTCTGTGTGTGTGTGTGTGTGTGTGTCTGTGTGTGTGTGTGAGTATGTGTCTGTGTGTGTGTGTGTGTGTGTGTGTGTGAGTGTGTATGTGTGTGTGTGTGTGTGTGTGTCTGTGTGTGTGTGTGAGTATGTGTCTGTGTGTGTGTGTGTGTGTGTCTGTCTGTGTGTGTGTGTGTGTGTGTGTGTGTCTGTGTGTGTGTGTGTGTGTGTGTGTGTGCTTGTGAGAGTACACACGTGCGCAAGGAGGCGAGGCCTAGGCTCCAGACGGGCCGAGTGTCGCTGGCTCTCAGCACAGACAGACGTCTGCTGGAGTTACTCAGCACAATCCAGTCACTGCGACTGCAGTTCAGCGCTGACACTCCATCCAGATTCCTGAGACGCTGACATGAGCCCACCACCAGAGAGAGCAGGAAGTCCACCTGCTCAGAGACACTGACACACAGAGAGTCAGACACACACACTTCAGTTCACTGCAGTGAACGAACAGGATCATATCGACCACAAGTGCAGTATGGAGTACCTCAAGGCTCAGTACTAGGACCCTTACTTTTCACACTTTACATGTTAACCTTGGGAGATATCATCAGGAAACAATGTGTTAGCTTTGTCACTGATGACACTCAGGTCTATATTTCAAAATTGCTGAAAAACTAAATTTGAATTTGCACTTAAATATTATCATTATTCAAATTATATTAGAATTTAAAAGGTATAATTTTAGCTGGGGAAAAACATTTCTGGCTTCTCTCCTGAGGCCACAAGAGGGTGGATTGAGCAAAATAATAATGCAGGCTTATTAAAGCAAAAAAAACATGACTACTGATCATATTTACAAGTTGAACGCACATTGAAATTTGAAACAAACATTTTCCTTAAGCCCATAGATTCCTAATAGAGCCTAAGCCTAATAGATATGCAGCTTCTGTAGATATGCAGCTTTTTGTAATGTAAAATAAAAATATACCAGTTATAGATATATTAAATATTATTGTACAATTATCAGAGAATTTATAATGATTCAGTTTACGTCACCTTCAAAAACTGAATAAAAACAGAAAAAAGCAAAAACACGATGCACAGAGGAAACACAGAAGCTGCAGTATAATTGTCATTTACATGCATCTACACACTGTTTAATGCAGATCAGAGGGACATGAAACACTTTATATTATTCCTTAGAAAGCCACGTCTCTAGCATTTGTAAAACTGCATTTTTCCATCTCAAAAATATATCTAAATTACGGCCTATGCTCTCAATGTCAAATGCAGAAATGTTAATCCATGCATTTATGACCTCAAGGTTAGATTATTGTAATGCTTTATTGGGTGGTTGTTCTGCACGCTTAGTAAACAAACTACAGCTAGTCCAAAATGCAGCAGCAAGAGTTCTTACTAGAACCAGGAAGTATGACCATATTAGCCCGGTCCTGTCAACACTGCACTGGCTCCCTATCAAGCATCGCATAGATTTTAAAATATTGCTTATTACTTATAAAGCCCTGAATGGTTTAGCACCTCAGTATTTGAATGAGCTCCTTTTACATTATAATCCTCTATGTCCGCTACGTTCTCAAAACTCAGGCAATTTGATAATACCTAGAATATCAAAATCAACTGCGGGCGGCAGATCCTTTTCCTATTTTGCACCTAAACTCTGGAATAACCTACCTAACATTGTTCGGGAGGCAGACACACTCTTGCAGTTTAAATCTAGATTAAAGACCCATCTCTTTAACCTGGCTTACACATAACATACTAATATGCTTTTATTATCCAAATCCGTTAAAGGATTTTTAGGCTGCATTAATTAGGTGAACCGGAACCGGAAACACTTCCCATAACACCCTATGTACTTGCTACATCATTAGAAGAATGGCATCTACGCTAATATTAGTCTGTTTCTCTCTTGTTCCGAGGTCACAGTGGCCACCAGATCCAGTCTGTGTCCAGATCAGAGGGTCACTGCAGTCACCCGGATCTCAGAGGAGCACCAGGACAAGACCACTGGAACTGCCTTTAACTATCATTTTTTCATTATTGACACTGTTTTCCTAATGAATGTTGTTCAGTTGCTTTGACGCAATGTATTTTGTTTAAAGCGCTATATAAATAAAGGTGACTTTGACTTTGACTTTAACCAGCAGTTACAAATGCATGAATAATTGTTTGATATTTTAAACATAAAATATTGAAAACTGAAGTTTGAAATAATATTAAAAAAAAAATGAAAAGGTACCTTAAATGTGAAATTAAAACCACCAGTAGGCAGCATTAAGTCACTGTTAATAAGTGAGTCTGAACTGAATCATTTAAACGGTTGATTCATTCGGGAACAAAACTGTCCTGTTGCTCAGAGATGCACAACAGCACTGTGGCTGTGTTCGAAATTATTATTATTGGAGAACTAGAGCGAAAACAGGAAATATGGTGTCTAAAATGTAATTCTCTTAATATTAACTACTTGTTTATTCAACTGATGTAGGTGTAGGTGTGCTTGCTTTTCACGATATACTCATAATATCAAATCCCACATCAATAAACTACAATTACTATAATACACTTCTTATCCATCCACCAGTTCACAATTAAAGCTCTGTGTGTTTTGTGTGATTTCCACATTGGTCTGAACTCTGAACAAAACAACAGTTGTATTGAAAATGCTCATATAGTGTGTGTGTGTGTGTGTTATAGTGTGTGTGTGTGTGTGTGTGTTATAGTGTGTGTGTGTGTCGGCGTGTGCAGCACACCTGCTGATGTGAATGAGTGAGGACGAGTTGCTCTTCCTCAGACGCTCCCAGCTGGGCTCCTTCAGACGAACTCGAGACGCTGCCGTCTGACCCGTCGCTCTACTGTAGATGAGGGAGAGGGAGACGGCCTCCACCGTACCTGAACACACACACAGATATAAGTACACACACTGTAACACACACACACACACACACACTGTAACACACACACTCACCCAGTCCGAACAGCACGTAGTAGGCTCCTGCTTGCGTCTCGTGCAGCAGCGGACCAATCAGCTTCCCCTGAGCCGTGAGGTTAAAGTTCACCGGCCGGCCAATCAGAGCACCCGAGCGGCCAGAGATCAGGACCAGAGCTAGATCAGACACCTGAGCACAAACGCAGATCATCAGCAAGTGTGTGTGTAGGTGAGAGTGAGTGTGTGTGTGTGTGTGTGTAGGTGTCTGTGTGAGAGAGTGAATGAATGAGTGTGTGTGTATGTTTATATATGTGTGAGAGTGTGTGTGAATTTAAGGAATTTATGGTCTCGAGGAAGAGTTGATTACTTGTCCTACGTTCTGAGGCCCTGAAGACAATAACTTCGGTTTTATCTGTATTCAAGAAAATATATTTTTTGGGGAGCCATGATTTGATATCATCAAGACATGTACTCTTTGGAGATAGAGTATCAATGGCAGACTTTGTATTCTTAGCCAAAGGCAAGTAAATTTGCATATCATCATAACAGTGAAAAGAAGGAAGAAGGTAAAGAAAGAAGAAAGCAGGACCTAAGACAGAACCCTGAGGAACCCCACGGGTTAAGTTGCCTGAGGACAAGATAACGCTTCTGATTTTACAGAGGATCTCCTATTTAAAAAACAAAACATTTAAACCAATTTAAGACACCCCACACCCCCCCCCCCAGACCAACATAAGATGGCAAATGAGAAATGAGAATCTCATGATTGACCGTATCAAAAGCAGATGAAATGTCCAGCTTAACAAGAATAACAGAATTACCAGAATCAGTAGTCGTTAAAATATCATTTAAAACTCTCATGGGGACAGTAACTGTGCAGTGGAGTGATTTGAACACCGATTTAAATATTTAAAAAAATTGATTATTAGTTAGGGTTAGGGCTAGGTAAACCTAAAGATTGAAGCTGTAGGAGCACAATTTTTTACATTACTTTAGAGATGAACAGTTAAGGTGGATATTCACTGAAAATCTGTAAAATTAGTGTGTGTGTGTTGCGGTGGTCACCTTTTCCTCCGGCAGTGTTGCGATCAGCAGGTCTGGAAAGGCGTCTCCCTGTAGATCCGGCAGCAGAACAGCGTGAGACTCCACATCTCCTACAGCCGTCGTCCACAACGTCCATCCTGAAACACAGCAGCTGTCAGCACACACACATGCACTCGTGCGTTCAGCTGAGTGAGTGTGTGACTGTGTGAGAGACCTGTGGAGGCGTTGATGGCGATCACGTGACCCGAGCTGATTAGGACGCAGGCAGACGAGTGCAGTGGATCTGAACTTCCTGTCTGGAGTCCACACTGAACAGAGATCAACGGCTCTCTGAGCGACTTCCTCCAGAGCAGCTGGCCCCCGACGCCGCTGAGAGCCCACACGCTGTACTCTAAACACACACACACACACACAGATTAAACACACACACAGAACCAAAACTCTGCTGATGAACTACTGCAGTGCAAGAAGAGGACCAATGCAGTCATTGTTACAATTACCATTGTAGTTAATGTTACAGCTATCGTTATTTATTGTTACAGTTACTGTTAACAATAAATTGTTAATTACAGCCATTGTTAGTTATCTTTCTAGTTATTGTTACAGTTATCACTATTGCTACAGATATAGATATTGTTACAATTACTGTTCTTGTTATTTAATATTCTAGTTACTGTTACAGTTATCGTTACAGATATAGTTACAGTTACTGGTATTGTTACAGTATAGTTATTGTTATTTATCAACAGCTATTGCTACAGTTATTGTTGCAGTTAATGTTATAGTCATTGTTTTTGTTACAGTTATAATTCTTTCTTGTTACAGTTACTATTATTGATACATTTATAATTACTGTTATTCAGTTCCTGCTACAGTTATCAATATTGATATCATTATATCCATTGTTAGTTATTTAGATTTTTTATCATTACTGTTACAGTTATTTTTAGTTATTGATACAGTTATAGCTAGTTATTGTTAGTTATAATTTTAATGATTGTTACAGGTTTTGTTAGTTATCATTACAGTTCCAGTTCCTTATTTTTTGTGGCAGTTATCTTCAAAGTTATCATTATGGTTCTTGTTACGGTTATCATTATAATTGTTACAGTTAACACTCCAGTTATCGTTACAGTTGTTGTTATAGTCTTAATTGAACGGGGGCAGTCATATTAATTCTTACACTGGATTGAACAGTTTTTGCATGTGCTCACCTTTGCTCTGTGTGTTCATTGGCTGGCTGTCGTTGGAGATGTTCGTAACAGCAATCAAAACGTCGTCCAGTCCGTCCCCATCCATATCCCACAATGCAATGGGAGGTGAGGTCACGCCTGCGAGGAAGAGCAGATGTTGGCGCTGCAGGTGTATGTCAGGGGTTATGTGGTGGAGCGTCACTCACCGGCTGTGTCTCCGAGCTCTCTCTCCCACTGCGTCTGGAGCGGCGCCCTCTGTGGGCAGGGGATGAGAAACGCACACAGCAGCACCAGCAGAGCGGCGCAGGACAGCGGCAGCAGGAACGCTGCGGATCTCATCGCCCCTCGCACCCGCGCCGCCTTCTCCTCCGTGGCTCCGCCCTGACTCCGCCCAGACCCCACATCATGCCCCGCCCCCTCCCTCAGCTCCTCCTCCTCATCCAACTCCTGCTCGCCCGTCAGATCAGCCACCGCTGGGTTCAGACCGTTACGAGGATAATTCAGAACCAGATCATCGTCCTCCGTCTCATCCTCGCTGTCAGCCTGTGTGAGCGGGTCATACTCGCCCAGATCCGGGCCCTTCTTACCTACACACACACACACACGACAGCATCTCACGATCACTGTGCAGGTAAAGTTAGTTATTGTTAGTTATCAATACAGTTTATGTTACAGTTTTCTAAATAACATAATGCAATTCGAAGTGCTTTACCGACTAAATAATTCGAAAGTTTAACCCTTTGATGCACAACGTGGGTCTAAAGTGACCCAACTGAATTTATTCCTTCTATATATTTGCAAAAAATTAATTTCATCATTCAGAATTCCAGGAATTCCTCAATAAACTTGTTTTTGATAATTTGTTCATTTCCTTTGTTATCTCAGTTATGGAGGAGTGTTTTTCTGCTGAATCTCTGAAAGAAATGCATTTTATCATTTATTGTTAAATAGCTCAGTGATTAAGACTAATTTTTTATTAAATGAAAACCTTTTTTAAAATCAGACAAATATTTTAATAACCCCTCCCCACAGAAAACTCATTTGTTCTAATATTACTGTTCCAGGTCTGTTTTCACCAGTTTGAGGGTGTTTTCGGGGCAGATCCTGGCTCTGCTCGGCATCTCACTAAGTAGGTGAGTCACCTCGCAGACGGACCTGTGCCCTTTCAAAAATTCTTCTCGCGAGTTTGAGCGAGGACACGGGCGTCACCCCGCGTCGTTATTTTCCTTACTCATCAGCAGTGTTGCCAGATGTACGATAATTATCGTATTTGTACGATAATTTTGAACTCTGTACGATGTACGATCAATAATGAAAAAAATCCCATAATGTACGATAATTTCAGAGTTTTCAGTCGTTCGTCCAAACACACACACCGCTTCTCTCTCTGACCCCGAATTATTTCGCAGGCTCGCCTGCCTGCACGCAAGCACGTATACACACACACACACACACACAAACACACACGCATGCACACACACACGCACCACACGGTGTCGCCCGCACGTCAACACTACACAGTTTTGCCGAAGAACACAGTTCAGTTTAGAATCATCAGTCTATGGTTTAGATCAGTTTAACAAAACGAAGCAGTAAAGTGCAAAAAAAAATGAGTTCAGAAAGGGAAGGTGAGGACAGTGGAGGGGCGAAGAGGAAGGCAGAGTCTGAAGAGCAGCGGAAAAGTAAGCATAGGCCACAAACATATAGGACAGAGTGGGAAAAAGACCCCACTTTTGCAGGATGGCTAAAACCTGTCCCAGGAAACGATGCTAAAGCAGTCTGTCGTTGTTGCAACGTCCAAATGGTGGCAGAGATCACGGTTTTAAAAAATCATGGAAAGTCCAAGAAACATACAGATAAAAAGAAAAATCTAGCCCCATCACAAAGGTCCATAGCACAATGCCTACAGAAACCGTCTGAAAAACAAAAGTTAGATGAATCTGTGAAGAATGCTGAAATCAAGTTAACAGGGTTCATGGCAGAGCACAACGTACCTCTGAGAATCTCAGACCATTTGGTCTTGGTCTTAAAAGATATTTTCCACGATTCACAAATAGCCCAAAATATGACCCTCGGGCGCACAAAGACGGCTGCTATAACCAAGCATGTCATTGGGGATTGTTATTCTGAAAGTCTAACAGAAATTCTTAAAAGAAAGAAATTCAGTGTTTTGATTGACGAATCAATTGACATAGGCAATGTAAAAACGCTGTGTGTGGTTGTTCGTTTTTTTGACGAGGGACCAAAGAAGATTCAGACCAGATTTTGGAAACTGGTACAACTCTTCTCGAACACAGACGACCACAGACATGCTAGAGAGGGAGCCACTGCGGAACGACTTTACACCGAGATGATGAAGTCATTCACTGATGCAGGTGTACCACTCGAAAATATTGGGGGGTTCGGGTCAGATGGCTGCAACACAATGATGGGGAAACGCAACTCTGTCTCCAGCCGCCTTAGGAGTGATCTTCCAGGCATCACAGTGCAGCGCTGCGTGTGCCATTCACTGCACCTTTGCGCAAGCGAGGCATGCAGACAACTCCCTCGCAGGTGTGAGGATTTAGCCAGAGACATTTATGGGTACTTCAGAAACAGCTCAAAACGTATCGCGCAACTCCGCGAATTTCAAGATTTTTGCCATGTTGAGCCCCACAAAATGCTCAAGCCATCACAGACTAGATGGCTGTCACTGAACGACGTTGTAAAACGCGTGTCTGCGCAATGGGATGCTCTCCGTCTTTTTTTCACAGATCAGTGGCTTGAGGCCAGACTTACTGCAGCGGAGACTATTTTTCACTCACTCAATGACCAGTCTCTACGCCTCTTCTATTATTTCCTTGAATGGGTCCTACCGAAATTCACAGATCTTAATCAGTATTTTCAGAGCGAAAAGGTGGTGATCACTTCATTGAGAAGCAAGGTCTGCGAGACTTACAAAGATCTGCTTCTGACGTTCATGGATAGGGACCATGTCATGCGCACTTCACTGAAAGACATTGACATCAATAATGGCCCAAAAGTCACACTGAGCTCAATGTACTTGGGCATAAAGGTGATGCAGCATGTGCAGCAGGCAAAAATTTCGCCAGCAAATCTGACAGATTTTTATGTGCGCTGTCAGAACTTTCTACAGGTTGCCTGCGGGGAAATCAAAAAACGATTTGATTTTGATGATGCTCTCTTGACCCGCCTTGTATGCCTTTCTCCTGCCACTGCAACAGATGCGAACGCACGAGTTGAACATCCGTCTCTGCTCCCCCTCATGGAACAAGTGCCACGGGTGATTGACAGGTCAGACACAGACAGTCTCCAAGTCATTGATGATCAGTGGAGGCGATTGCCTCTCATGGCCTTGAGTGAAGACACGAAAGAAATGGATGTCGATGAATTTTGGCATCATATTTCTACGTTGGAGGATTTACAGGGGAAAGCTGTGTTCAGTGAACTGGGAAAGTTTGCTCTGGATGTGCTTGTGTTTCCCCACTCAAATGCGTCATGCGAACGAGTGTTTTCAAAAGTAAATCTAATCAAAACAAAACCACGAAACGACTCATTACAGACACTCTGAATGGACTCCTGCACACATCGGAGTGTGTGAAGAATGCTGGTGGGTGTCACGCCTTCAAACCGACGAACACTATGCTGCGCTCCATGACGGCATCCAATCTGTACTGTAAAAGGATTCCCCAACCAACAACATCTGCCAACACAGCACAAGTGGATGTGGCATCCGAAGATGACAGCGACTTAGAGATAGAATTCAAATCTTTCTAATGTTGATTGTAAACGTTTTTTTCTCTCTGTATCATAGTTTAATTTTTTTTTTTTTTTTTTTTTTTTTAAGTTGATCATAGTTTAATTATGGTCTAGTTCAAAATGTCTTTCGGCATATCTTTTGCACTTTGGCAAAAAAAAAAAAAAAAAAAAAAAGTAGCCAGACTTCCTCCAGTTAGTGTGAGCGTATTACACAGCTTGTTTAAATTGGCTGTAAAATTATTTGGAAAATAAAATTGTTGGAAAATAGCTATATTGTATGTGTTTGGTTCGTGTACGATAATTTTGAGGTTTTGGTACGATACTTCAACATTTCTAATCTGGCAACACTGCTCATCAGTTTAAGGCATGAGAAGCTGTTTCCTGCGCTCGCGCTCCTGTTCCCGCGCGCCCTGCTGCTCAACGACGGTGAGGAGCGAGTGATAAACACACAGTGATCCCGGGCCACCAATGACACACACACTCTGTCTCACACACACACACACAAGTGCACTTCATAGTTTACAGAGCGAGAAAAGGAGTAGTTTGTGCCCGATGCTTTTCTCATCATAGCTGGGGATTTCAACCATGCTGACTTAAAGAGTGTGTTTCCAAAAATACACCAACACATTAACTTTCCAACACGAGGTAATAACATTTTGACTTTGTTTACACCACACAGAGAGGAGCTTACAAAGCCCTCCCCCACCTCGGATCATCAGACCACATCACTGTCATGCTAATGCCTGCATACAGACCGCTCATTAAAATCACCAAACCAGTTCACAAACAGATTAAAGTGTGGCCAGAAGGATCATCAGAGGTTCTTCAAGACTGCTTTAACACAACTGACTGGGACATGTTTAAACAGGCTGCCACATGCAATAACACCACTGACCTCCAGGAGTACTCAGAGACTGTCACTGCCTACATCAACAAGTGTATTGATGATGTAACAGTAGGGATGTGCGTTTAATCGAAATCGTCATAAAATCACGATTTGAGCGTGCACGATTTCTAAATTGCTTTACAGCATGATTTTTCACGGCCCTGACCTCCCGCAGTATGCTATCCGATCCAATCAGAATGCAAAGAGAGAACAGAACAGAGCACACTGGGCATATGCCTAACTCCAGGTTCACACACCATCACTGTCCGGGCCAACCAGAAGCCGTGGATGTATTTCTGGTTTCTGTGCGTACAGAGAGCCGCGTTTCAGACAATGTGCGTACAGAGAACTGATTCGTTTTTCACGTATCCTTGTTTCTGAATGAACACATACACACAAAATCATCTCTAAATAACTGTCTCTGCAAGTTTTCTCGTAAACACAGTCGGTCATGTCTTAAGTACTGCCAAAGTCACATGATTTCAGTTACGTCACAACTGCTTCGAAACCGATCTCTGACCAGTTTCATCATGTTAGCAAGATATTTGTGTAATGTTTTAGCCTACATTTTTGTTACATTTACATTTATACACTCAGCAGGCATAACCAGCGTGTGGTGTTTCAAATCACTGAGTGATTTTATATAATCAATTCAAAGCCTTGATAAGATTTATTCATTCAATCACTACTGTTTCAGGTCTGTTTTCACCAGTTTGAGGGTATTATCGGGGCAGATCCTGGCTCTGCTCGGCATCTCACTAAGTAGGTGAGTCACCTCGCAGACGGACCTGTGCCCTTTCAAAAATTCTTCTCGCGAGTTTAAGCGAGGACACGGGCGTCACCCCGCGTCGTTATTTTCCTTACTCATCAGTTTAAGGCATGAGGAGCTGTTTCCCGCGCTCGCGCTCCTGTTCCCGCGCGCCCTGCTGCTCAACGACGGTGAGGAGCGAGTGATAAACACACAGTGATCCCGGGGGCCATGTGACACACACAAGTCTAACTGCTTTAATGAACTGTACCAGCACATGAGTGAGCAGTAGACAGCACACCCTGATGCTTTTCTCATCACTGCTGGGGATTTCAATCACACAGACTTAAAGAGTCAACAGCTCATTTACATACTGATTCAGCTGGGGCTCAACACTTCGCTGTGCAACTGGCTGTTGGACTTTCTGACTGGAAGACCTCAGGCAGTACGGGTCGACAGCAACACATCCAGCACCATCACACTGAACACTGGGGTCCCCCAAGGATGTGTGCTGAGCCCCCTCCTCTTCACTCTGCTGACCCATGACTGCACACCGTCACACAACTCCAACTTCTTTATTAAGTTTGCGGATGACACGTCTGTGGTGGGTCTCATTAGCAACAGAGATGAGACACACTAGAGGAGCGAGGTGAGCCGCCTGGCCGGGTGGTGCAGTGACAACAATCTCTCTCTGAACGTGGAGAAGACGAAGGAGATTGTTGTTGACTTCAGGAGAACACACACTCAGCACGTTCCTCTGACCATCTGACGAGCTGCATCACTGTGTGGTATGGTGTCTGCAACACGTCCTGCCGAAAGACTCTGCAACGCATAGTGAGTTCAGCCCCCCCCCCCTCCTCCCCCCAGCTCCCGTTAACACACTGTGACCTGCACCAGTCACTTTGTGCAGCACTGGTCTGCTCACTACCTCATTCAGCGTGGAACTGACCTCATTCAACAACCTCTTCTGTCAGTTTACATAAAGAACTGCTCTCTGAGGTTTCTGACACTTTAATCAGACTGAATAAGATCTTTTGCACTACAATCATTTTATCTTCACTGTTTGTTCACTTCACTGGTTTGCATCTGCCATGTGCCTTGTGCTGCTTTACTTATCTTTCTTTTTACATTACCTATTTGTACAGTTGTGCTTTATATTTTATTAACTGTATTTAATGTTCTACTGTTAGAGTTATCTGTATGCACCGGGGGTCTGAGAGTAACGCAATTTCAATTCTCTGTATGTATCTACTGTACATGTGGAACAATTGACAATAAAGCAGACTTGACTTGAATTAAACATTCAAGTGTTTTAAGACATTTGTGTGCATTCGGAGCTAGCGCGCTGGTTTCTGTGCGCACAGAGAGCCACGTTTCAGACAATGTGCTTACACAGAATTGATTCCTCTTTCGTGTATCCTTGCTTCTGAATGAACACATACAATAATCTCAAAATAATTGTCTCTGCAAGTATGCTTGTAAACACAGTCGATTATGTCTTAAGTGAACGCAAACAGTGGAGAAAGAAATCTCCTGTGCATTATTATACTGGATCCGTGCACTCGGTCTTAAAGGGGCAGCAGCCTATAAGAGAGTGACATTTGCATCTCATTCACAAACCAATGCAAGCTAACATGTATTTAGCCTCTTTTTTTGGATAGTAATTAAAATGCAGTGGTTGCCACTGATTTTAAATAGAGCACAGACAAAGCGCCTATGTTTATATGAAGAGATTAAGTTTAGTTGTATATATTTGTTTGATTAGATTTGGGAATTGATTTAAAATTACAAGTTATTTTTAACATTTAACATTTCATTTTTGCAAAGAAATATACAGCATTTTGTCTGAGAAATAATAAAACAACACTTTTTCATTTGTAATTTGTCTTACATCTCAGTTTGTAAAATAAATAAATTGTAAGAAAATTGTGAATTTCGTGAATTTGATCGCATCATAAGTTTATTGAATGGTTACATTCTGATATGCTACTAGTTTTAGCTGATCATGATGATTTGTCCACAGTAGAGTTCAGGTTGTCTTTTTTATTCTGATTAGTTAAATTTATTCTGGGCTATCAAACCTGAATAATGCTGCCGAGGGCTACCGGTGATTTGACATTGTGTGAGCCCTGTACACGTTACATGTATTTACTGTTACAGTAACAGTTACTGTTATCATTTCAGTTACTGTTACAGTCACCAATATAGTTATCGTTACTAATTTGTTTGTTGCAGTCATCTTCAAAGTCAGCATTACAATTATCTTTTTTTAAAGAGTTTGTAAATAAATAACTAAATAAATAAAAACACCCCCTCAACCGAAAGCACATGGTCACGTGACTCCTCCGTTCACCATATGGTACTGTATTGTTTCTCCATTGATGTATCATGGTATTCTCGCGCTGTTTAACGCACAGAACAGCAGCATTGATTGATGATTATTCGCTGCTGAATATAACGTGGCATTATTATACGTCGTGATGTGCATCAGAAGATAATGTTGTATAATCTAGTGGCTGTTATATGCAGCGCGCATCTGGACGTCTGGCTCTCGTGCAGATGCGTTCATCTATCAACGCTCGAGTTAATATCTGATGATCAGGATCAATCGCTCTGATCGTGCCGAATGTAAACGCGTTGCAGCGATATAACGGAACGAAGCCGCGTCTGATCATCGCATCAGTGACGTCACCGAGCAGAACACAGCAGCGCCGCGTGCGAGCTGCCATCAATCGATTACTTGATCGTTTATTCTCTATTAATGAATGACTCACCCGGTAATTTCAGAGCACGGGACAGAGACGCAGCCATTCCGCGCGATGTTATCAGCGACGCGACGCGCCTTCTGTTGCTGCTGCCGCTACAGCGCTGGAGAGATGCATCATGGGAAGTGTAGTTTTCTCCGATGACGCCAGAGTGAATCAAATACTGTGAACTTTTTATGTGATATTTCGATAGGTAAAATCACAAAACACCATTGCTTTTATCTACACTACCAGTCAAACGCTTTTGAACAGTAAGATTTGTAATATTTAAATAAGTAGTCTTTCTGCCCTCTGCATTTATTTTATCCAAAGTACATTATTATTATGTTGAAAAACAGCTGAGCCGTATTACATTTTAACAACTCATTTGTGTAATCAGCGGGATGAGTAGTCTCTTACTGGCCTGTTAGACAAGCTGTCCTTTAAACACACAAGTCTAGCCCTGCAAATTAACATAACATATATAAAAAAACACTATACAGTTACTTTGTATGGTATTGTATTTTTAGTATTACATTCATTGTTCCATTTCATTCTCAATGCGGTTTTAAAAGCTGTTTTACGCATGTATTAGCCTGTGTTTGTTGTTCCACACACTTGTGTTACACTCAGCAGGCGCGTGTGGTGTTTCGAATCACTGAATCATTTTGTATAATTGATTCGAAGCCTCGAAAAGATTCATTCTAGTCTTTTAGATCTGAAAGAATCTTTTCTGTTTCTCATATAATTATAGTTTTGTATTGTTTGTAGTGTGGTCAACGTTTGCGTACGTACCAGCAGACACGTTAGGGATCACGTAACATATGAATTATATTTTGATAAAAATGAACAAAACGACTCGATAATAGAATCGTTCATTCTGCTGAGCGAGCCTCTAAGGTCAAGTTAGTAAAGTGACTCGATCTGATAAATATCACCAAGTCTCGAAATCTCCAGCTCCATCACTAGTGTTTTGGTCTGTTTTCACCAGTTTGAGGGTGTTTTCGGGGCAGATCCTGGCTCTGCTCGGCATCTCACTAAGTAGGTGAGTCACCTCGCAGACGGACCTGTGCCCTTTCAAAAATTCTTCTCGCGAGTTTGAGCGAGGACACGGGCGTCACCCCGCGTCGTTATTTTCCTTACTCATCAGTTTAAGGCATGAGAAGCTGTTTCCCGCGCTCGCGCTCCTGTTCCCGCGCGCCCTGCTGCTCCACGACGGTGAGGAGCGAGTGATAAACACACAGTGATCCCGGGCCACCAATGACACGCACACTCTGTCTCACACACACACACGTGCACTTCATAGTGTACAGAGCGAGAAAAGCAGTAGTTTGTGGCTCGAGTGAGGTCTTAGAGCGCTGTGTTTGGCGTGCGACGTGACGTCACCGCGTCTCGATTTTTTGGAGGCAGAGCTTTGCGCCTGTATTTACAAATTATTAATCATTCATTATATTATCTTCTCAAGTTTACAGAAAATGATATGACTTTTTGTTTAATAATGGAAGATGTACATACTCATGTTGTTCTGAATGAAATTGTCATTTTGGGCAAGTCCCAGACAGCAAGCAGTTTCGGCCCAGAACCAGCCCACATCTGGCCCGCATGAAATCCATGAAACTGCTTGCTGTCTGGGGTGTTATATTGATAAATGTAAGTGTAACCCCCGTCACATCACCAACTGTAGCTGTTGCACATTCAGATATGGTTTCAAGAAAATAAAGTAAAACCTGAGGAAAATACTGCAGAACATGTTCACACAGGACACTATTAACATGAAACCATTCAGAAAAAATGGGTTAACTAGAATGTTACCAAACCATTTAGCTTAAACTTTTGATTTCTACTGTCTGGACAAAAATATATTGAATTTCTCTGATTATCTTGTTTTTCAGGTTCCACAGTAGAGATAAATTCACACAGGTTTGGAATGACATGGATATTTCCATTTTTTGGGTGAACTGTCCCTTTAAGAACTTTATTATTTGTAAATAATACACACCTAATCTATAAAAGATACGGATTTTTATATGTAATCTGTCTCTTACTGAATTAACATTTTACTCTCTTAATGTTTTATTATTTAGATGACGAAAAGCAGTGTTTTGTAAAGATGCACTCAGCGTCAGGAGATCAGTAAAGTAAGAGATGTAGAGATCTGTGTTTGTACAGTAGAGTCTCGTTATTCCAGATTAGATTCGAGTTCGGTGTAAACTGTGCCAAACATTCAAACCTGCTTTTATTGGGTTAAATTTCTTTCGTCATTGATATAATGTTTTGCTTTCGTCACATTCATTGATATAAGGAATATAAAAAGAAAACTTAAGTTTTATAGGTATTTCGAAAAAAGTTAAAATGTTTGTTATTGTTGTTGTTTATATATATGTCGCGAATAAATAAGATCTCGCGTTTTCTCGTGTTCCGCGTGTATTTTGACCCTTTCAGCTTTCCGTCACGCACCGCTTTGATCCGCCCATAAGTATGTAGCGCATGCGCGCTGTGTTCCACTCAGATAATCCAATCCACACACAAGCGCAGATATGGCGGATCTATCTCTGGATGAAGTGATTCGTCGACGCAGTTTTAACGCCAGAGGAGTCAGTAAGAGGTAAATCTGTTCAGACACTCGGAACGGCATTCGTTTAAACCACTGGGGCGTTTTATTCTGTCGTTTTAAACACGGTCGAGTAGCTCCTGGTGCTAAGCTCGATGTCCCGCCTTCTTTCGCCGCTGATTGGTTAACAGGCCTGTTTGATCCGCGCGCAGCGCTTACGCTCGTCTTCTCATTGGCTGATGCGCGTGTGTTATGGCATCCTGTGCGTTTCTGTTCGCGGCTGCTTTCACAAACAAACCTCGTACATTAATTTAATTTCAGCGGGTCTTTCCACATTATCTACACAAACTAGAGCTGTTTGTTATCAACACGCGAGTTCCCTCAGTGATCGAGCTGTCGACCGGAATATTCCCTTTTAATGAGGGCGTGTGTTGGAAAAACATAAAAGCTTTATTTATTCAGAAAGTTTGTATGCATGCAAATTGTATAATATCCAAAGTCAGAAAGTTTGTCACTACCGAAATACAGTAATTATCATTTAATTAGAAGTTATATTGCCCTTATAAGATTTGGCTTGTAGATTGTAAATCACACACTATTATAACATCTTAGTTGTGTTGGTAACTCCCACAGGCCCATATATGGCCAAGGGGCGGGGTCAGTGGGCGGGGCCTTCGACGCCCGTCAGATGATTGGCAGCGGTGACGTCAGACAGCGGCTGGGAGTGGGCGGAGCTGCAGCAGGTAAGTGTCCTGAGGTTAGCTCTAGCTCTGGTTTACTCTGGTGTTGTTCATCGCTCTGTCTGTGCAGTGTTTCAGGTGAAGGATGCGCGAGAGAAGCTGGGACAGAAGGATGCTCGGCTCCGGATCCAAGGTCGAGGGGGCGGAGCCGGAGCCGTACAGGACGCGCGGCAACTGATAAACTCACGCAAGCAGCAGCAGGCTCCGCCTCCAAGCACCATGGGAGTCCCTCACATCCAGATCCACAACACCCGGCCCCTGAGTGCCAGAGTGGGCGTGGTCATGCAGCCAGGGGGTGGGGTCACAACAGTAGTAGACGCGCGTGATAGGTTGAGCTTAAAGAGGAGCGTCCCGGCGGCGTCCAATCAGAGCGCAGCATTTTTAAAGGTCACCAAAACCATCCAGGTGAGCAGATGAGTGACAGTTATAGCAAGACTCTGACTCTGAACCCCAGTGACTGTGTGTGTGTGCAGCAGAGGCCTGTGGGAATGACCAGCGGGATCCGCGTCAGTGGAGCCGCTCCGGTGAGACTCGTCCTCCTGAACGCTCAGCAGTGCTTCAGATGATGATGATGATGATGATGAGTGTATAGTGAAACATCCCATCATTTCTGTCTGTAGGTCATGTCTGCTGCTCCTGAGGAGGATGATGGAGCTGTGATTCCCAACAAACAGATGAAGATCACTACAGCCAGCAACCTGCAGACACGAGTGAGACACACACACACACACACACACTAATCTGAATAGTGAACATATGTACATCCAGCAGAAGCCCATAGAGATCCATTCAGTTTTCTGGAAGTGGTCAGCTGCTCCTCTGACAACATTTCTTTGAGAGATATATATATACATATAGTAGGTAGACACCCAAAATGGGTGATACTGCAGGGCCGCGGCGTTACCTGCACGTCAGTGGCGTGTTAAAATCATTGGCGACACTAACACCAGGACAGGCTGCAAAATGAATGTTATTTTAAAATGAAAGTGAGACGTAAAACAACAATTACATTATAACATCCTTAAAAGCCTTTAAAAATAGGAAAGGCTACAGTCTACTCATCATAACATATTAGAGCCCGACCGATATGGATTTTTGGGGGCCGATGTCGATATTAACTCGGAAAGAGCCGATTTATAAGCCGCTATTTTGATTTTAAAAATAATCTGGATATTAGACCCATTTCCTATAAACTGCATTTACACAACATTCAATAGCAAAATATCTGCCTGTTCTATGTATGTGGGCTGTATAAACCATTTTCCAGAATGGACTATGTTAAAAAAAAGCCTTAGATTACAGTCTCAATGACTAAACAATTGCACATCAAAAGTATATATTTTTTAATGATCAAAAAACAGTCTGGTTTTAAGCATTTAACACTTTTACTTTCTTCCAGTTAAAGCTGGTTTTAACAGTCTGTGTGTGTACTGTAAATAAATTATAATACTAAAGTTAAAGTATTTGCAGAAGTAGTCCCACACTTTGCTGCTACAGCATTCACCTTTTTCAGCCATCTGTAGGCAGAAAGAGAGACGGAGAAAGAATAAGCATGTGTATTAATAATATCACCATGTATCATTAGAATTATAATAATAATAAACTGGGATCTCCTACATAGGCAAAAATGAGAAATATATATATTTTTTTTTTATTTGTCAAGCAATAGGTATTACCTACTTATATTTAACAATATTATTTCAACATTTTCCTGTTATGTCTGTAAAGCTGCTTTGAAACAATATGTAAAAAAAAAAAAAAGCGCTTGTTCAGCTCACATTTATTTACATGTCCCCTCTGGTTTAATCATTTCTGACGCACCTACTGTAGTTACTGTAACTACACTATATTTGCTCTCACAGACATATTCACAACGGACCCGTATATCTTCTCCTCTTCTCTTTGTGCAGTCTGAATCAAAACATCGTCTTGCCTACTATTACCGGAAGATTATGGAATCAATTCGAAGTTGAATGGTTAACGTTAGTGTCATGAACACACCGCTGTCAATTTTGAGAAGAACCACCTTCAAACAAGTTAATAGCAAGCATTTAAGGGGCCTGCTAAAAAGGAAGCTATTAGCGTTAGAGTAACGTAACCAGCCTGAATTCACCAAATTGTTCTCTGGACCTGAGGGTAGCCTCTTCTTCCTTGCTTCTCTCTTAATTCTCATCAGCAGGACTAGCGCTATCGCTCGCTTCTTACAACGGGACAGATACATGTTTGCTGCTGACCGAAAGGAGGAGGAACAGACTATGAAAGAGCTCCCGCTAAACGTTTTTAAAACTCCGCCTACGCCATAGCGCAGCGCAAATCGCGTTGTATCTGAAGGGCAACGCTGAGCCCAGCGGCAAGCGCCGTGCATACCGCGTCCTGTGTGAAAGGCCCAATTACGCGGTCATTATGTGGGAAACACACCGCAATAGAATAAGAATAAGTTAAATGCTAACGTTATAGTTTGACCTCCTATTAACGTTCGCGCTCTTCCACTGATAAACATGGTATTAGCTTTGTGGTTAATCTAATATAGCAATGCATTAGCGGCTGTAAGTGATGTTACAGAATATTTAGAAGTGATAATGATAGGACCGTTAGCTAGAACTACCACACAGTTTTTATATACAGGGTATGAACTAAATCTACAATCATTTCACATGACGAACGACAGACTCACCGTCAAAACAGTAAGTTACATCTCCGTGGCTTGTGATCGCTTTCTTCTGTAGTGGACTTCTGGCGCTGTTGTTAACTCTGGAGCTGCAGAGCTCCCTCTGGTGGGCACACTGTGCAACACTCATAACATGAGTGAAGCATGAGACTCTGTTTCTCATGTTTCATCGGCCGTTATAAATGCCGATGCCGATTTAAATGCAATTAGCTTATATCGGCCGGCCGATATATCGGTCGGGCTCTATAACATATAAGGCCTATATATATATATATATCGTTTTTTTTATCTTCAGGTTCCATATTCAGAGAGAAATGAGAACGGTGCAGCATTCAATAATCATTATTAACGCTGTTATTATTCTTGATTTTTTTTTTTTCTGAAGGTCTATGAAACATTTCTATGATGCATTTTCTTAAACAATGGCACGTAAAGTTGTGAAGTAAAAGATTATTTCAACCAGTGACTAAATAAACTACATACTATTCAATGAAAGAACTCCGAGAGAGTCTAGGTTTCTTCTGGTGTTTGGGTTTGTAACCTACTTAAAATCAATATTCAAATGACAAAGAAATTGTTCAGAACAAGTTTTAATATAATTCTTTATCATTTACCAGTCGAATCTATAACTGAGGCAAGATGATAAAAAAGCAGTAATGTTATTACCTAATTACTTTATTTTAATATATTATGATTTGTTGTTAATACTATCCCATCATGCATCTGACATCCACTCGTGTTAGGAGCTGTTCAGATTCAAACTGCAGCTCCGCAGTGAGTCAGTGTCATGAAACATGTATTTCTAGTCTATATTTACATCTCGTTATGCCGCTGGTTTAGGATATTTAGGATATAAATGATTTTTAAATATTAGGGATCGGTTGACCGGCCATAAATCAGTTTTTGCTTAAAATACGCAATCGGTTTTTGGTCTTTTTTTCCGGAAGTGCGCCCGCCTGCACAGACTACATTGTACCATCTCTCTCTCTCTCTCTCTCTCTCTCTCTCTCTCTCTCTCTCTCTCTCTCTCTCTCCGTCTCTCTCTCTCTCTCCGTCTCTCTCTCTCTCTCCGTCTCTCCGTCTCTCTCTCTCTCTCCGTCTCTCTCTCTCTCTCTCTCTCCGTCTCTCTCTCTCTCTCTCTCTCTCCGTCTCTCTCTCTCTCTCTCTCCGTCTCTCTCTCTCTCCCTCTCTCTCTCCCTCTCTCTCCGTCTCTCTCTCTCTCTCTCTCTCCGTCTCTCTCTCTCTCTCTGTAGGCGGGGCCCATCTCTCTCTCGGCTCCCATCACTAAGGTGGTGAAGAACGACTCTTACACTCCTCCTTCAGTGTCAGTGCCACCCGCTCGCCCCCCCACACAGAGCCTACAGCCTGTCTGCAGAACCACCGTCAGCACACAACA
Source organism: Carassius carassius (assembly GCF_963082965.1). Classification (NCBI taxonomy): domain Eukaryota; kingdom Metazoa; phylum Chordata; class Actinopteri; order Cypriniformes; family Cyprinidae; genus Carassius; species Carassius carassius. The sequence goes on from NC_081755.1 coordinate 53,306,743, forward strand.
GACCACCAGAGACACCAGCGGCCCCACACACACACCTGCACAGGTACACACACACACACCTGCACAGGTACACACACACACACACCTGCACAGGTACACACACACACACACCTGCACAGGTACACACACACACACCTGCACAGGTACACACACACCTGCACAGGTACACACACACACCTGCACAGGTACACACACACACACCTGCACAGGTACACACACACACACCTGCACAGGTACACACACACACCTGCACAGGTACACACACACACACACACACACACACCTGCACAGGTACACACACACACACACACACCTGCACAGGTACACACACACACTCACCTGCACAGGTACACACACACACACACACACACCTGCACAGGTACACACACACACACACACCTGCACAGGTACACACACACACACACACCTACACAGGTACACACACACACCTGCACAGGTACACACACACACACCTGCACAGGTACACACACACACACACACACACACACACACACACCTGCACAGGTACACACACACACACCTGCACAGGTACACACACACACTCACCTGCACAGGTACACACACACACACACACACACACACACACACACCTGCACAGGTACACACACACACACACACCTGCACAGGTACACACACACACACACACACCTGCACAGGTACACACACACACCTGCACAGGTACACACACACACCTGCACAGGTACACACACACACACACACACACACACACACACACACCTGCACAGGTACACACACACACACACACACACACACACACACACTCACCTGCACAGGTACACACACACACACACACACACACTCACCTGCACAGGTACACACACACACACACCACACACCTGCACAGGTACACACACACACACACACACACACACACACACACCTGCACAGGTACACACACACACACACACCTGCACAGGTACACACACACACACACACCTGCACAGGTACACACACACACACACACCTACACATGTACACACACACACACACACACACACCTGCACAGGTAAACACACACACCTACACATTTACACACACACACCTACACATGTACACACACACACACACACACACACACACACACCTGCACAGGTACACACACACACACACACCTGCACAGGTACAGACACAGAAACTGTAACACTGAGAAACAGCAGTAGTTCATGTTCTGAGTGTTGCACCAGAGAGAGAAACACACTCACACTCTATTATTACATTCACAGATCAAATACAAGACAACACAACACACAACGAGTCATTATCAGGACTATAAACATGTCTTTAGCTCTTCTCACTCCACACCAATCAGACCTGTACAGCTAACCTCTCTGTGTGTGTGTGTGTGTGTGTGTGTGTGTCAGCCTGTCTCCAGTCCTCTGGAGGGCACAAAGATCACCGTCAACAACCTTCACCCTCGAGTGACGGAGGAGGATATAGTGGTGAGTTCAGGCCTGCGGCTCGTCACACACTCGCTCGTCTCACTGAGTGTGTGTGTGTTTAATCTGTGTGTGTGTGTGTGCAGGAGCTGTTCTGTGTGTGCGGGGCGCTGAAGCGAGCGCGGCTGGTGAAGGCTGGCGTGGCTGAGGTGGTGTTTGTGCGTAAGGAGGATGCAGTCAGCGCTTACAGGAAGTACAACAACCGCTGTCTGGACGGTGAGACACACACACTCACCTTCTTCAGTACAACACTGAAGTAAATGTGTGTCCAGCTCTGCCTGCATCAGCTACACTGATCTGTGTGTGTGTGTGTGTGTGTGTGTGTGTTTCAGGTCAGCCGATGAAGTGTAACCTGCACATGCAGGGCAGCGTGATCACGTCAGAGCAGCCCATCCTCCTGTGAGTCGCCCCTCCATCAGTGTGATGATGATGATGATGAGGATGAAGAAGGTGACTCTCTCTCTCTCTCTCTCTCTCTCTCTCTCTCTCTCTCTCTCTCTCTCTCTCTCTCTCTCTCTCTCTCTGTGTGTGTGTGTGTGTGTGTGTGTGTGTGTGTGTCAGGAGGCTGAGCGACTCGCCCGGCGCAGTGGCTCCAGCGCAGAAGGACTCGTCGTCTCGCTCGGGCTCCAAGACGTCTCCAGGGCCGGAGGTGGATCCTCAGACCATCCTGAAGGCTCTGTTCAAATCGTCCGGTCAGAGCGGCTCCAGCGGAGCAGAGACCAGCGACCCTCACTCCACCGCCTTCCGCATCAAGATCTGACGCCTGTTTCCACGAGCGTCCACACTGCTTCACTTTTAACGCCTCTCTCTTTTCTTCAGTAAAGATCCTTCTTTATAATCAGCCGTGTGTCTCTCGTTATTAACATTCACATTTACACTAGCATTCACAGCTGATGCATTAAACTGATGACTGATTACTGTGGTTTTGAGAAATAAATGCAGTTTTGGTGAGCAGAAGAGACTCAAAAACAACAAATTAGATGCTCATGAGGTCTAAATAAATAGATTTCCAGTGACTTTTTACCATCTTAATAAAACGACAAGACTTGCAATGAAACACAAGTAGTTTTGTTTGTTGATTTATTTGCATTTTAGTTCTTAACAGCCACATAGAAAATTAATTCAGATTCAAGAATCAAGATGAATCTTGTGTTTCTCTCACTGTACGTTGTTCCTGAACTCCAGCTTTCCTGGGAAATACACTGCCACTAGTTGAAGCGCATCATCCTAATTAGAAGCTTAATTAGGGGACCTCGTCAAGGTTTGTAAATGTAGCATGTAGCATCATGATGGAGGCATCAAGCAATCCCAGGGTAAGAACTTCAGGCTTCTTGGCAGCTTTCATTGGGCAAGCCCCGTCCATGAGGCTGTTTCCAAGTTCAAAGGCGCATGAATCAAAAATGATTAAATTGACAAGTTACCTCTTAATTTGACAACAATGTCCCATAAAACCCAGTTCCTTCTGACCAAAATGCATTGACTTCAAGTCTATGGTCATGTACTTCACATGTACGACTGTAAACCAAGATGTTGTCCATGTAGCAGCATTCTCCCTTGATGCTCCGAAGCTGCTCAATCATGTGTTTCTGAAATATCTTTGGAGCACTCGTTATGCCGAATGGCAAGCAACAAAAGCAGTGCCTCTTGAAGGGGATTATGAAAGTAGTCAACATCTTGCTGGCTTCAGCAAACACAAACAGAAACATCTGGCAGCATCAAGGCTTGAAAAGACTGTTGTCCCAACCAGTTTAGAAGTGATGTCATCCAAGTTTGGCAGAATATAGTTTTGCGAATGATGTTTTTGTTCAGTCGTTTGATATTCTGATGTCTCCGTTCTTTTGATGACTGGGACCATTGGAGCACAGCATGGAGTGGCCTCAGAAACCTCTTCAATCACACCAAGCTGCTCCATTCTGTCTAATTCATGTTTTACCTTCCTAAGCATTGGAATTGGTAGTTTACGAGCTACATGAAGACTGTATGGCTCCGCTGTACTTTTAAGAATTATTTTAACTGGTTCTCGTGCCATCAGTCTCACAGAGCCAAACACACTCTCTGTTATTTCATCTATTCTTTTTATTAGACCCATTTGAATGGCAGCACTGTGTTGCAGCAGATTTCCAATGTGGTCTCCTCTCACCACATATGCTGTTTAATATATTTATATGAATTTATATGATTTATATGAAAACAAGCGACACCTGCACTACTCACCGGTCTCAAGTTCAAGATTCAAGATTTTTATTCGCAAATTTGATAATGGATGTGGAGCTGTGCGAAGACACGCAGTCATGTGTGTAGAGAGAGAAGAGCAGGGGACTCAGGACACAGCCCTGTGGGGCTCCTATGTTCAAGGTGATGTTCCCATTTCCACCATCAAGGCAATAATGAAGAGTTTCCAATCAACAGAAAATGTTAGGAATCTGCCTGGAAGAGGACGTGTGTCTATATCGTCCTAATGCACGGTGTGGAGGAGAGTTTGAGTAGCTAAAGACTCTCCAAGGACCACAGCTGGAGAACTGCAGAGATTAGTTGAGTCTTGGGTTCAGAAAACCTTTAAAAAAATTGTCAAACAGCACCTACATCACCACATGTTGTTTGAGAGGGTTACAAGAAAAATTCTCCTAGCTCATCCAAATACAAACTTAAGCATATTCAGTTATCAGACACGACTAGAACCTCAAATGGAAATGGCTTCTATGGTCAGATGAACAAAAAAATGAGCTCAATATGGGTTTGGTGAACACAGAGGACAAAAGTATCCCATGTGTACAATGAGATATAGTGCTTTATTTTTTAAGTGGTGGGCCTATATTTCTGCTGGAGGTCCTGGACATCTTGTTTAGACAAATGGCATCTTGGATTCTATCAAATACCAACAGATAAAAAAATCTGTAAGTGACTGACTCTGTTAGACATTTTATAATGGGCCATGTTTGGATCTTCCAACCATACAATAACTCAAACATAAACCTCAAAAACAACACAGAAATGGGCTCAAGGATCTGGAGAGATTCTGGATGAAGGAATAGTCTCTGATATCTTGTCAGGTGTTCTCTAACCTCATCAGGCATTATAGGAGAAAACTGTTATTGCTCCAAAAGGAGTTTTTAAAGAGCATTAAATAAAAGGGTGCCTTTCATTGTGTCCAGTGTGAATTAATTTCATAATGATATTTCCCCCCATTTTAAATTCTTATTATTCAATGAAAGGTTAGATTTTTGTGATTTTCTTTTAAATAAAATATCAAAAGGATTAACAATGCAGATTAATTTACACAGCCTTTTTTGATCACATTTACCAAGGGTGCCAATATTTTTGGCCATGACTGTATGTATAAAAATATATAATGCTTACGTTTGATCTCGTCTGGCCCAGTCAACCCAGCTTGCCAACAGGATTGTTCAGTATGTTTAGCTCGGTGGTATCTTATTTCTCAGGCATTAACAGCTTTTCTCTTTGTGGCCTAGTTTTTAGAGAGTTGGACTCCTAACCCTAGGGTTGTGGGTTCGAGCCTCGGGCTGGCAACACCACGACTGAGGTGTCCTTGAGCAAGGAACTGAACCCCCAACTGCTCTCTGGGCGCCGCAGCATAAATGATGCCACTGCTCCGGGTGTGTGTTCACTGTGTGTGTGTGTGTGTGTGTGTGTGTGTGCACTTTGGATGGGTTAAATGCAGAGCACGAATTCTGAGAATGGGTCACCATACTTGGCTGAATGTCACTTCACTCACTCTTTCTCGGATATTATAGTGCCATCTGCGCCAGAGTCGATTTTGAAATAAATTATTTGGCATTCCATAAAGATGTCAACTGTCCATGGAGGAATGATTGCATCCTTACAAGACAGTGTAATATTTGTGTATTTTCAGTGTTCTTTTGTATTTTATCCAACAATTTATAGCAGTTTATTTTAAAATTGTCTAAATGCAATGAAATATCAATATTAAAAGGGAAAATAACACACAAGCTGTCTTAGAAAAGCCTGTGCCCAACTCTCACTGGCATACACTGCAACTCTAAAAGGATGCTTCAAATATAGGGGCCAAAAGCACAGCTGTAGCCAAAAACATTTTTGCATTGTTAAATGCTTCCTGACACTTCTCTGACCACACAAGTGGCCCTTTGGTACTAAGAAGATCAGATAGTGGCACCACAACAGTAGCAAAGTTTCTACTAAGTCCTCCACAGTACTCTGCCAAACCCAAAAATCTGTGAAGTTCACATCGGTTTTGAGGCACAGGGAACTCACAGATAGCTCAATCTTTGCTTCTACAGGCCTAACCTGCCACCACCCATCACCTTACCAAGATAGGTACCACGTGGCTCTCCCAAACTCACAAGAAGTCGTGGCCTAATGGTTAGAGAGTTGGACTCCCAATCGAAAGGTTGTGAGTTCGAGTCCCGGGCCGGCAGGAATTGTGGGTGGGGGGAGTGCATGTACAGTTCTCTCTCCACCTTCAATACCACGACTTAGGTGCCCTTGAGCAAGGCATCGAACCCCCAACTGCTCCCCGGGCGCCGCAGCATAAATGGCTGCCCACTGCTCCGTGTGTGTGCTCACAGTGTGTGTGTGTGTGTGTGCACTTCGGATGGGTTAAATGCAGAGCACAAATTCTGAGTATGGGTCACCATACTTGGCTGAATATCACTTCACTTTCACTTTTCACTTTCATTTGGCCAGGTTTATAGTAAGGTTAGCAGCGGCAAAATTAGAAAACATCAGTCAGGGTATTACTATATAAAACCATATCATCAATGTAGGCTGTTAACAAGATGTTGAAATGTACCTGGACCATTTCGTACTCCAAATGGCATAACTTCATACTGTAAGAAATTGTCAGGTGTCACAAAAGCAGATAACTCTTTAGCTGGATGGGTAAAAGGCACCTGGCAGTAGTGGTGAAAGTCATACTCAAGTAAAAGTACAGATATCTAACCGGAAAATGATTTTGGTGGAAGTATTTTTTTAATCTTAAAAGTACTTAAGTATTGAAAGTAAAAGTACAAGTAAAGCAAATAAATATATGTAAAACATGTTCATACACAGCTTGGGTAGCAAGATTTTGTTCAGTTTTAGCTCATTTTATCCATTTCTTATTTTTGGGTCAGAATAAGAAGCACTTTGTCTGTACTTAGTGTCTTTCATTCCAACATAAGAAAACATTTCTCGTATCAGCATCTGAAAAAGCATTTAGGTGCATTTACAGTTTATGTATTTCAGAGGGGACATAGATTACAGTTACAGATGGATAAATAAAGTTTTGTTTTTAAAATAAAACGTTAAATACTGATATTTGAAATTTCTAACATGAACAAAATAGTAGAAATGTGGAACTTAAATCGCCAGTAAGTGGCAACAAGTGACTGTTAATGAGTGAGAAATGGAGATTCATTCATTCAAAGCATTTGGCAGTGTTAATGAGTAAAATACTGGATCATTTATTCAACCAAATCTTTCAAAAAGCTGATTAGTAACGAATATACTTTGGGAAATGAATTGGAGTAAACGTATACATCTTAATTAGGAAATGTAGTGGAGTAAAAGTAAAAGTTGGCTGAAATATAAAAACTCAAGTAAAGTACAGATAAAAAAACGTAAAACGTAAAGTACGTTCATTCTGGTGAGTGTTTACATTCCTCCACAAGCGCACGTAAGCTCAGCTTTACAGAAACTCGCTGATCAGATCAGAACAACACCCGGACTGTGTTTTAATCATTCTTGGTGACTTTAATAGAGCCAATCTCTCCCGTGAACTGCCAAAATACAGACAGCATGTTACATGTCCCACAAGAGACAGTAATATATTGGATCCCTGTTACACCACAATAAAGGATGCATTTCACTCTGTTCCACGAGCAGCTTTGGGACGTTCTGATCACCTTCTGGTTCATCTTATACCGACCTACAGGCAGAAACTAAAATCAGCTAAACCTGTATTAAGGACTGTAAAAAGATGGACTAATGAAGCAGAGCAGGATTTACAATCTTGTTTTGATCTCACTGATTGGAGTGTTTTTGAAGCTGCTGCCACCGATCTGGATGAACTCACAGAGACCGTAACATCATATATCAGTTTCTGTGAGGATATGTGTATTCCTACCAGGACTCAACTAAATTACAACAATGACAAACTGTGGTTCACTGCAAAACTCAGACAGCTCAGTCAGGCCAAAGAAGATGCTTACATGAAGGGGGACAATGTCTTGTATAAACAGGCTAAATACACACTGGAAAAGGAGATCAAAGTGGCAAAGAGGAATTATTCTGGAAAAATAAGGACTCAGTTCACTTCGAACGACTCCGCATCAGTGTGGAAAAGTCTAAAGGAGATCACCAATTACAAGACACCACCCCCCAGCACTGTGGAGAATCAACGACTGGCAGACGATCTGAACGAGTTTTACTGCAGGTTTGAAAGAACACCCATCACCTGCCCTGAACGCCTCCCCACACAACCATTCACACCATTCACAACTCCTGCAACCCATCCTGATCACCTCTCCAAACAAGCGCTCTCAACATTCACAACTCCTGCAACCAACCCTGAACACCTCTCCAAACAAGCCCTCTCAACATTCGCAACTCCTGCAACCAACCCTGAACACCTCTCCAAACAACCGCTCTCACCATTCACAACTCCTGCAACCCAACCTGAACACCTCTCCAAACAACCGCTCTCACCATTCACAACTCCTGGAACCCGCCCTGAACACCTCTCCAAACAAGCGCTCTCAACATTCACAACTCCTGCAACCAACCCTGAACACCTCTCCAAACAACCGCTCTCACCATTCACAACTCCTGCAACCAACCCTAAATACAAAAAAGGATAATGGGGAAACTGGAGACAGGTGGGGAACAATCAATTAACTAAAACAAGGAGGAAGGTGACCAAATAAGGAAACAGGAAGTGATAATATGACAGACACCGTGGGAACGGAGGACACCTAGTGGACACCCAGTGGACACCCAGGGAACACAACCCAGACACTGTGACAGAACCCCCCCTCTACGGAGCGGCTTCCAGACGCTCCACGATAGACAACACAGAAACCAGGAGGGAGGTGGACAGGCGGAGGCTCAGGGGGAGGGACGGAGGGTCAGAAAAGAACAACATGGGGAACAGGCACCAGAATTGAAAACACAAAACCGGGAGACCAGGAGGGAGGAGGACCAGAGGAGGTTCAGGGGGAGGGACGGAGGGCCAGACTAACCGAAAGGAACAGGGACAGGAGTGAACACAAACACAAAAAGCAAAAACAACAACATGAAGCCCCCCAGGGCGGAGCGGAAGACCACCACAACCGTTTAGTCAACGCCGGAGCCCTCCAGGGCGGAGCGGAAGGCCACCACAACCGTGTAGTCAACGTCAGAGTCCTCCAGGGCGGAGCGGAAGACCACCACAACCATGTAGTCAGGGCGAGAGCCCCCCAGGGCGGAGCAGAAAACCACCACATCCTCGTGGTCGACGTCGGAGTCCCCCAGGGCGGAGCAGATGACCACCATTCCCCTGTGGTCGATGCCGGAGTCCAACAGGGCGGAGCAAAAGGCCACCCAGTGACTTGACTTGACTCAGAAAGTTCAACGGTGACCAGCCTTGTCTCTGGAAAGTCCATGGTACCTAGCCCTGGCTCTGGAACGTCATCAGTGACTAGCCCGGACTCAGGAAGATCATCGGTGACTAGCCCTGACTCTGGAGGGTCAGCGGTGACTAGCCCTGACTCTGGAGGGTCAGTGGTGACTAACCCTGACTCTGAAGGGTCCACGAACCCCTGACTCAACTCTGGAGAGTTCACTGGAACCTGAGACTCTGGAGAGTTCACTGGAACCTGACTCGACTCTGGAGAGTTCACTGGAACCTGACTCGACTCTGGAGAGTTCACCGGAACCTGACTGGACTCTGGAGGGTCAACTGGAACCTGACTGGACTCTGGAGGGTCAACTGGAACCTGACTCGACTCTGGAGGGTCAACTGGAACCTGACTCAACTCTGGAGGACCAACAGGAACCTGACTCGACTCTGGAGGGTCAACTGGAACCTGACTCGACTCTGGAGGGTCAACTGGAACCTGACTCGACTCTGGAAAGTCAATGGGCACCTGACTTGACTTAGGACTGCCTGTGGAGACGTGAGATGCCTCGGCTTCGGGCACCGCCTCTGGAATGGCCTCGGGCACAGCCTCGGCCTCCGGAGCAGCAACGGACACTGCCTCGGCATCGGGCACCACTTCGGCCTCCGGAACGGCATCGGGCACCACCTCGGCCTCCGGAACGGCATCGGGCACCTCCTCGGCCTCCGGAACGGCATCGGGTACCGCCTCGGCCTCCGGAATGGCATCGGGCACCGCCTCGGCCTCCGGAACAGCATCGGGCACCGCCTCGGCATCGACCACCACCTCGGCCTCCGGAACAGCATCGGGCACTGCCTCGGCCTCCGGAACAGCATCGGGCACCACCTCGGCATCGACCACCACCTCGGCCACTGGAACCGCATCGGGCACAGCCTCGGCATCGACCACCACCTCGGCCTCCGGAACAGCATCGGGCACTGCCTCGGCCTCCGGAACAGCATCGGTCACCGCCTCGGGGACGGCGACGGCCTGCTCGGGAACGTCCTCCTGGACGGCAGCGGCCACTGCTCTTCTCCCTGTACACTAACGATTGCACGTCTAAGGACCCCTCTGTCAAGCTCCTGAAGTTTGCAGACGACACCACAGTCATCGGCCTCATTCAGGACGGTGACGAGTCTGTTTACAGACAGGAGGTTAAAGAGCTGGCTGTCTGGTGCAGTCTCAACAACCTGGAGATTAACACGCTCAAAACAGTGGAGATGTTGATGCACTTCCCCCACTCACCATCATGAACAGCACTGTGACTGCAGTGGAGTCATTCAGGTTCCTGGGCACCACTATCTCTCAGGACCTGAAGTGGGACATTCACATTGACTCCATTGAGAAAAAGGCCCAGCAGAGATTGTACTTCCTTCGCCAGCTGAGGAAGTTTAACCTGCCACAGGATCTGCTGAAACAGTTCTACTCCACCATCATCGAATCCATCCTCTGCACTTCAGTAACTGTCTGGTTCAGCTCAGCTTCTAAATCAGACCTCAGAAGGCTACAGAGGGTAGTCCGGACTGCTGAGAGAATCATCGGTACAACCCTCCCCTCTATTCAAGAACTGTACTTATCCAGAGTGAGCAAAAGTGCTGGCAAAATCACTCTGGACCCCTCACATCCAGCACACTCCCTCTTTGAACTGTTGCCATCTGGTCGACGCTACAGAGCTCTGACCACCAGAACGACCAGACACAGAAACAGTTTCTTCCCTCAGGCAATCCATCCAATGAACAATTAATAATAACTGTGGAACACACTACACTTTATATTTATATATACATACACTTATTTATCTAACACACATACTTAGCGTACACTTACATTTTGCACATTATATAACTGTACATACATAATGCTCATTGTAATATACCTGCCATATATTGTCAATTTGTTTATTTTCGTTCCTTATCTACCTATTTGTATTTTTTTTTTTTTTTTTATTCCATTTTGTGTTTTTTTGTTCTGTCACTGTCATTATGTTGCACTGCGGAGCTTCTGTCACGAAAACAAATTCCTCTTATGCGTGAACATACCTGGCAATAAAGCTCATTCTGATTCTGATACTCCCAAAAAATACTTAAGTACTATAACAAAGTATTATTACTTTGTTACAATACACAACTACCTGCCGGTATCCTTTCAGGAGAACAAATTTGAGCTGTGCCAACTCTTTCAATGCAATCATTACACCGTGGTAAAGTATAACAGTCAGGATTTCTATCCGCATTAAGCTTTCTATAATCGGTGCAAAAACAATACGTCCCATCTGGCTTATTAACCAGCAGACAGAGGAGCTCCATGCATTGAAACTGGGCTCAACAAGATCGTGAGTCAAAAGATATTTGACTTCCTTACCTAGTATTTCCCTATTACTAGGATTAACATGATATGAATGCCGTTTAATAGATGGTGATGTACCAACATGAAAACTTGAGAAAATTGTAGTGCTCCAAAGAGTAAAAATATGTCCTTGTACTGCAGGTGTGTAGAGCCAGTAGGATACTTGAAAATGAGCAAGGAAGTAAAACAGTGAAGACAAAGAGACTTCACCTCTAAACACAAACTGTAACATAAGTTGCAACACTTTTTTGGGCCACTTCAGTGTGGCTGCTACACTTTCAAAGTGAGCAAAAACATCCTTCTCTAAGAAGGGTGGCACCAGAAGGATATTTTTGGTAATACCAAACAATGGTTCTTGAGGAACTAAAGGGTTCAAAGGTTCAGGAGACTCATCGCGCCTCCATTTCTGATCTCTGAAGAGCAGGGGATTGTAACAAAAGTCATTTTCATTACAGCTGTAGATCACTATATACAGTTATGATCTGATATATTTAATATAATGGACTCCAGTTGATTATTTGTGTAGATGACGATCATCAATCTTCTTCTGGATCTGTTTTATGTCTGTCTCTGAGTTTCTCTCAGATCTGAATGATGTGATTGTGTTGATGTGTGTTGATGGAGACGATTGAAGTGAATGTGGTTTGATTTCAGTCTCAAGCTGAGCACACAGAGCGTCAGATTAAACAGCAGTTTGAGAAGCTTCATCAGTTTCTCAGAGATGAAGAAGAAGCTACAATCACTGCACTGAGAGAGGAAGAGGAGCAGAAGAAGCAGATGATGAAGGAGAAGCTGGAGGAGATGAACAGACACATCTCAGCTCTTTCACACACAATCAAAGACACGGAGGAGAAGATGAAAGCCAGTGACGTCTGCTTTCTGAAGGTCTGATGTAACAGCATACACTGATTGACTGATTGATTGATTGATTGATTGATTGATTGATTAGTTGATTGACTGGTTGATTGATTGATTGGTTGGTTGATTTATTGATGTATGGTTGATTGATTGTTCTTGATTGATCAATGGTGTGTTTGTTCTGCAGGAGTTTCCAGTCTCGATGGAAAGGTGAGTGATCTTCTCTCTCTCTGCTTCTGATCCAGAGTCACTTCAGTTCTGATCCTGAATGTTCTTCCAGAGTCCAGATCTCATCACAGCCGGATCCACAGACTCCTTCTGGAGCTTTGATTCATGTGCCACGTTACTTGGGGAACCTGTCCTTCAGAGTCTGGAAGAAGATGCAGGACATCGTCCAGAACAGTGAGTCTGACTGCAGAAGATCTGAGCTTCATACACACACACTGGAAATGATGCAATATTGACAGATTTCAGCATTATCTGTGAAGAACCTGATCATCTACTGCACCAAAATCAGCAGCTCACTTCTAGAAATAATCAATCCCACAATTCAGTGCGCTTCACTTTCATTTTCAGTCTCACGAAACACCCAGAAGTGATTTCAGCAGTTTTTAAGACTCTTTATTTGATCAGACGGACAGAAACATTTCTAAAAAACTCAAATGATAACTACTGTTTATATTTAATTAATAATTCTTTATTTAATTATTTATTAATATTTTCCATCCATCCAACTTCTTCCGCTTATCCGGGGCCGGGTCGCGGGGGCAGCAGTCTAAGCAGAGAACCCCAGACTTCCCTCTCCCTAGACACTTCCTCCAGCTTTTCAGGGGGGACACCGAGGCGTTCCCAGGCCAGCCGGGAGACATAGTCTCTCCAGCGTGTCCTAGGTCTTCCCCGGGGTCTCCTCCCAGTGGGACGCGCCCGGAACACCTTCCCGGGAAGGCGTCCAGGAGGCATCCGGAACAGATGCCCGAGCCACCTCAGCTGACCCCTCTCGATGTGGAGGAGCAGCGGCTCTACTCTGAGCTCCTCCCGGGTGACTGAGCTTCTCACCCTATCTCTAAGGGATCGCCCAGCCACCCTGCGGAGAAAGCTCATTTCGGCCGCCTGTATCCGTGATCTTGTCCTTTCGGTCATGACCCAAAGCTCATGACCATAGGTGAGAGTAGGAACATAGATTCGCCTTGCGGCTCAGCTCTTTCTTCACCACGACAGACCGGTACATCGACCGCATTACTGCAGAAGCTGCACCGATCTGTCTGTCAATCTCCCGTTCCATCCTTCCCTCACTCGTGAACAAGACCCCAAGATACTTAAACTCCTCCACTTGAGGCAGGAACTCTCCACCAACCTGAAGTGGGCAAGCCACCCTTTTCCGACTGAGGACCATGGCCTCGGATTTGGAGGTGCTGATTCTCATCCCAGCCGCTTCACACTCGGCTGCAAACCGTCCCAGTGCATGCTGAAGGTCCTGGCTTGATGAGGCCAACACGACAACATCATCCGCAAAGAGCAGAGACGAAATCGTGTTGTCACCAAACCTGACCCCCTCCGGCCCCTGGCTGCACCTAGAAATTCTGTCCATAAAAATCATGAACAGAACCGGCGACAAAGGGCAGCCCTGCCGGAGTCCAACACGCACCGGGAACAAGTCTGACTTACTGCTGGCAATACGAACCAAGCTCCTGCTCCGGTCGTACAGGGACCGGATAGCCCTTAGCAAAGGGCCCCGGACCCCATACTCCCGGAGCACCCTCCACAGGCCGCCGCAAGGGACACAGTCGAATGCCTTCTCCAAATCCACAAAGCACATGTGGACTGGTTGGGCAAACTCCCATGAACCCTCCAGCACCCTGTAGAGGGTATAGAGCTGGTCCAGTGTTCCACGGCCTGGACGAAAACCACACTGTTCCTCCTGAATCCGAGGTTCTACTATCGGCCGGATTCTCCTCTCCAGTACCCTGGCATAGACTTTCCCAGGGAGGCTGAGAAGTGTGATCCCCCTGTAGTTGGAACACACCCTCCAGTCCCCCTTCTTAAAAAGAGGGACCACCACCCCAGTCTGCCATCCCAGAGGCACCGTCCCCGACTGCCACGCAATGCTGCAGAGGCGTGTCAGCCAAGACAGCCCCACAACATCCAGAGACTTGAGGTACTCAGGGCGGATCTCATCCACCCCCGGTGCCTTGCCACCGAGGAGTTTCTTGACTACCTCTGTGACTTCAGCTTGGGTGATGGACGAGTCCACATCTGAGCCCTCAGCCTCTGCTTCCTCAATGGAAGACGTGACAGCAGGATTGAGGAGATCCTCGAAGTATTCCTTCCACCGTCCAACGACATCCCCAGTTAAGGTCAACAGCTCCCCACCTCTACTGTAAACAGCGTTGGTAGGGCACTGCTTCCCTCTCCTGAGGCGCCGGACGGTTTGCCAGAATCTCTTCGAGGCCCCTTATAGTCCTTCTCCATGGCCTCACCCAACTCCTCCCAGGCCCGAGTTTTTGCCTCCACAACCACCCGGGCTGTAGTCCGCTTGGCCTGCCGGTACCTGTCAGCTGCCTCAGGAGTCCCACAAGCCAACCAGGCCCGATAGGACTCCTTCTTTAGCTTGACGGCATCCCTTACTTCCGGTGTCCACCACCGGGTTCGGGGATTGCCGCCTCGACAGGCACCGGAAACCTTACGGCCACAGCTCCGAGCGGCCACTTCGACAATGGAGGTGGAGAACATGGTCCACTCGGACTCAATATCTCGAGCCTCCCTCGGGATCCGGTCGAAGCTCTGCTGGAGGTGGGAGTTGAAGATCTCTCTGACAGGAGACTCGGCCAAACGTTCCCAGAAGACCCTCACAGTACGTTTGTGTCTGCCAAGTCTGTCCAGCTTCCTCCCCCGCCATCGGATCCAACTCACCACCAGGTGGTGATCGGTTGACAGCTCCACCCCTCTCTTCACCCGAGTGTCCAAGACATACGGCCGGAGGTCGGATGAAACGACCACAAAGTCGATCATCGACCTACGGCCTAGGGTGTCCTGGTGCCACGTGTACTGATGGACACCCTTATGCTTGAACATGGTGTTCGTTATGGACAAGCTGTAACTAGCACAGAAGTCCAATAACTGAACACCGCTCGGGTTCAGATCAGGGGGGCCGTTCCTCCCAAACACGCCCCTCCAGGTGTCACTTTCGTTGCCCACGTGGGCGTTGAAGTCCCCCAGTAAAACGACGGAGTCCCCAGTCGGAGCACTTTCCAGCACCCCTCCCAGAGACTCCAAGAAGGCTGGGTACTCTGCACTGCCGTTCGGCCCGCAGGCACAAACGACAGTGAGAGACCTATCCCCGACCCGAAGGCGCAGGGAAGCGACCCTCTCGTTCACCGGGGTAAACTCCAACACATGGCAGCTGAGCTGGGGGGCTATAAGCAAACCCAAACCAGCCCGCCGCCTCTCACCATGGGCAACTCCAGAGTGGTGAAGAGTCCATCCTCTCTCGAGGAGTGTGGTTCCAGAGCCCAAGCTGTGCGTGAGGTGAGCCCGACTATCGCTAGTCGGAACCTCTCAACCTCACGCACAATCTCGGGCTCCTTCCCCGCCAGTGAGGTGACGTTCCACGTCCCTAAAGCTAGTTTCTGTGTCCAGGGATCGGGCTGTCGAGTCCCCCTCCTTCGACTGCCGCCCGATTGTCTAAGCACCGGCCCCTTACGGTCCCTCCTGTGGGTGGTGAGCCCACGGGAAGGCGGCCCCACGTCGCTCCTTCGGGCTGAGTCCGGCCGGACCCCGTGGGGGGAAACCTGGCCACCAGGCGCTCGCATACAAGCCCCAACCCTGGGCCTGGCTCCAGGGTGGGGCCCCGGCTGCGCCATACCGGGCGACGTCACGGTCCTTTGATTTTGTCTTCTCATAAGGGGGTTCTGAACCGCTCTTAGTCTGACCCGTCGCCTAGGACCTGTTTGCCTTGGGAGACCCTACCAGGGGCATATAGCCCCGGACAATATAGCTCCTAGGGTCATTTGGGTACTCAAACCCCTCCACCACGTTAAGGTGGCAGTTCAAGGAGGGGAATTAATATTTTGAATTAGGTTTATTTATATACAGAGAATAAGAGAGCGAGCATAAGAATATTCTCCAAGAATCAGCTAAAAACGCATCTCTTCCTTCCAGAGGCGTCACACAGCTTCCAAAAGACAAAAAATAGCTGTTTAATATTTTCTATATTTAATATAATCACACCGGGGTGATTATAACGTTCATTGAGTCATATCATCAGCTTCTAAATCAGATCTGTGTTCGTTCGCTGACAGGCACTGAGCCAGAAACAGACACGTTTCTACAGAGCTGTGTATTATAACCAATCACACATGATGCTGTTGAGATTATGAAAGCATCGGCCAATCAGATGTGTTCAGATGAGTCATCGCTAAAACACTGGGTTTCTTCACTCGCTCGCGGACTGAATAACTCTATCTGCCGAATTCTCTTTTCAGAAATAACAAAGTGCAGATGTTTGTATGAATCTGTAAGATATTAATTTTATACTGATTTTAATGGGAGTTTTTGAGAGTGCTTGAACTCTAGACAGTCAGTGAAAATGTTCTTTACTCTCTTTCTGTACAATGAAAGTGTTATGATTAGTAGCCTAACTAATGTTTTTATTCACATTAACTTTCAATGTTAAATCCACATTAAATATAAACTCGGTCACATTATAACTTACGCTCCTACTACACTTATACAACTGTTCACAATACGCTAGATTTTTATTAAGTTTCTTATTCGACTCTAGGATTGCCTGATGCACACAAGAATGTTTCAGCCTAACTTTGTTCAATCTTGGGACTCTGTACCTCCGGTCTGATGATAATAATTCAAACCCATTACGCAGGACATGCTTAGGAACAGAAACTATATTATTGGCCAGTCTTAACAAATTCTTATAATAAGCTGAATCATATAACTTCTCAATGGGCTGACCGACAATCCTTGAGCAAATTTATAATTGATGAAACAACTTTGTTTTTAGCACAACAGACAAACTCATATACCAAATGGAGTTACAATATTGCAGTTCACTCATTATCATGGACATAAAGAACAACAGAAGAATCTGCTTTCTTACTCTGAATGACTGAAGATGATTCTCTGCTTTGTTCTTTTACAGAGAGCATCGATATGATCTTTCCATGATAACATATCATCAATCATCCCTCCTAAATATTTGTGTTTTAACCTGTCGAAGTTTTCCATTCTGAATTAAAACAGGTGTTGTATTAATATCAGATGTAGACCTAAAGATAATCTCTTCAGATAATCAGAAACAGGAAGTCAGAGAGAGTCTCCTCTGGGCTATTATTGGACACAAGATTTGTCTGACAGTATTTTATCAGCGCCATCTTTTCTTTGGTCAAGCTCCTCTGTTTCCTCCTTCATTTCACGCAGATGCTCCTGATGCTTTAATATTCTTCTGCATCAAACTATTGGGTAGTTAAATGGTTAAAAATGGGGGTTGCCAATAAGATGTATAAAAAAATAAATAAACTGTCTTCAGAAAATTTTTAGTCGAGGGAAACCCTACTAGAAAGAGTCCCGGGGGGTGCTCGACGTACTGAGAGAAACGTGGGAGGAGGGACCATCTCAGGGCAAAAACGAAATTCAGTATGTGCTGGACTTGAGAACAAAACTCCACACATTGGGGCGGCTATCAATGGAGAATTTGTTACAAGCCCAGGACCGCCAGAGCCAGCTGTATAACAGGGGAACTAGGTTACGCAAATTTGCACCGGGAGAGAAAGTACTTGTATTACTCCCAACATCGAGCTCCAAATTAATGGCTAAGTGGCAGGGACCGTTCGAGGTCGCACGACAGGTCGGAGATCTCGATTATGAGGTAATACGGTCCGATAGGAACGGGTCCCGTCAGATCTACCACCTCAATCTCCTTAAAAAATGGAATGAGGCGGAATCAGTGATGTTGGCAACGGTGATTGGCGGAGAGGATGATCTCGGGCCAGAGGCGAATATCAAACCACAATCCCTCGCCCTGGCTCCAGGTGGAGATCACCTCTCGCCGTCCCAACTCACTGATTTAACGAAATTGCAGGCAGAGTTTGCCGACGTCTTCTCGCCCCTACCGGGCCGTACTAACCTGATTCAGCACCATATCGAGACCGAGCCGGGCGTGGTAGTTCGCAGCCGGCCGTATCGAGCCCGATAGTTTTAGTTCCGAAAACGGACGGCTCAGTCCGTTTCTGTGTAGATTACCGCAAGGTGAATGCTGTGTCGAAATTCGACGCGGATCCAATGCCGCGGGTTGACGAGTTGCTTGATCGGCTAGGCACGGCTCGCTTTTATTTGACATTGGACTTAACAAAGGGCTATTGGCAGATCCCCTTGTCTCCATTGTCCAGAGAAAAGACAGCTTTCACAACGCCGTTTGGATTACACCAATTTGTTACCCTTCCGTTTGGCTTGTTCGGGGCTCCAGCTACCTTTCAGCGCCTCATGGACAGGATCCTACGGCCCCATGCTGCGTATGCAGCTGCCTACCTAGATGATATCATTATATTTAGTAATGATTGGCAGCGGCATATGCAGCATCTGAGGGCTGTCCTGAGGTCGCTGAGGGGAGCGGGGCTCACGGCCAACCCAAAGAAGTGTGTGATTGGGCGGGTGGAAGTACGGTATCTGGGCTTCCACTTGGGGCATGGGCAGGTGCGTCCCCAAATTGATAAGACAGCCACTATTGCGACCTGCCCACGTCCCAAGACCAAAAAGGAGGTGAGGCAGTTCTTGGGGCGGGCGGGATATTATAGACAGTTTATTCCTAATTATTCGGACCTCACCAGCCCTTTGACTGACCTCACTAAAAAGGAGGTGCCAGATACGGTCCAGTGGACGGAGCCGTGTCAGCAGGCCTTTACTCAGGTCAAGGCTGCCCTGTGTGGCGGGCCGTTGTTACACTCTCCTGATTTTTCTCTCCCTTTTCTGTTGCAGACAGACGCGTCGGACAGGGGGCTGGGGGCAGTCCTGTCCCAGGAGATAGAGGGAGAGGAACGAACGGTGCTGTACATTAGCCGGAAACTCTCGAAGAGAGAGGCTAAGTACAGCACCATCGAAAAGGAGTGCCTTGCCATCAGATGGGCCGTCCTCACCCTCCGCTATTATCTCCTGGGGCGGGAGTTCACCCTCTGTTCGGACCACGCTCCGCTGCAGTGGCTCCACCGCATGAAGAATACCAACGCGCGGATCACTCATTGGTATCTAGCTCTTCAGCCTTTTAAGTTCAAGGTGATCCACAGGCCGGGTGTTCCTCTCCAGAAATGGGGGGGGGGGGGCTGCAGTCCGGATGGCTCCCCGGCCTGAGTCGGGCGGTGGGGGTATGTGGCAGGGGGGGCGTGGTTTAGCGAAGTCTGCAGCGGGAGAGAGAATCAGGAGACGAGCGGTAAGTGAGTGGTTTGGGCGAAAATTATCATCACCTGTTTCTGGTTCTAGTAATTGGCGTGGAGAGAGTATAAAACGGCAGGAGAGTCAGAAGCAAGCGAGAGAGAGACGGACTGCTGACGCGAAGCCGGAAACGAAACCGGAAAGAGTAAATCGGAAGTGCCGGGACAACGTGCCAGAATAGAAGTCACCATTTGGTGTTTGAAAAGTTTAAGTTATTTTCTGTTTAATAAATACGTCAGCAGTCCTGCCGACCCCTTTGTCCTCTTCCTTGCCCACACGAACTTACTACAGATACGATATGATATTTGGTCATGAGACATGCAGGTCTACAATGGTTTGATTTGTCAAAATGATGTAAATGAGGTATAACACTTAACCTTACTTTAGGTCTCTTGTTGATAATTGTAAACTGTTTTCCTGCTCCTCATCGTCAATCGAAGCAAATGTCTCTCTGAGAAAGTGTAGGACTGCACAGCACAAAAATATGGTTATAAAATAATAATGGCGTCATAAAATACATTTGCATATGAGACTAAACACTTACTTACTTTCAGTGTTCTCTCTGTTAAAACCTCCGTATCTTCACTGCGAGTCAAAGGAAATGTTTTCTGAGAGAAAAGTTTCGGGCCGTTTAAACTCGCATGTAAGTTACCGGTATATATCACTATAAATTTAATTTGTTATAAAATATATATTGCAAATGAGATTGTGATGGTAATGAATGTGATAGGAAGCAAAATCAGTGTGAACATATATTTATTGACGACAGATACGGTGAACACAAACTCCGTGAAGACAATGATGAACTCCGTGGGTGATGATGTTATCTCTCGGCTGGGTGGCGCAGTGGCTCGATGGCTGGTGATGATGTGGCGTGAATCTCCCATGATGAATACAATCCAGTGACGATCAACGGCGAAATAAACAATCCAACACGAACAAGACCAAGACAACCCAACAAGACAGTCCAACATCCGGAACAACTATCAGACAAGGAAGGAGAGAATGAGGTGAGTATATGTAGCTGACGGTAATGTGAGACACCTGGTGCGGGGACTGATTAGCAGCTGATTCCAATGAGCATGATGTAACCACATGAAAGACACCAAATCACAGGACCTGAGAACACAGCCGATCCATGCACCGTGACAGAGATAAAACCCTTACTTTCAGTGTTCCTGTTAAAAAGCAACCTCCTCGTCAGATGTGATGTTATAAAATTATTACTGTGTGAATAACATAAATCACTTCATCTCTGTATTTTCCATCCTTGCATCGCAATTCGATGGTCAAAAAAAATAAAAAAATAAATAAACATCTGATGTATAATTAGTAAATTAGGTTGAATTGAACATTAGAACTACAATTACAAAATCTGGAGAAGAATGGAGTATAATAATGTAACCCGTGCTTGTAATTTGTGTTCTGCATTAATCCCATCCAAGTGCACACACAGTTAAAAACTTCTTTATGTACAGCAGTGGTGCTATATAGCACCTAAACCTCCCCAAAGAACTGCTGAAGAACCACTCGAAACATTCCCAAACACATTGACTAGATCTTGATTCTCGGGTTATATAGATTATGTTGATCTATAGTGTGCGCTGGTCAAAGTACACTCTGAGTAATAAATAATAATGAGGTCATGATGCCCCGCTTCCCTCCAACTCTAGCACACTCTATTCTAATTCTATTCTTTATAAAATCTTGTCCCTTTCAGACTGGCACTCCATTCATTTACTAACTACTTGTTTTCTTAAAAAAACACTAGCTTATCTGTTATTTTATTCCTTTTCTTTTCTAGCAGTTTTCTTTTCATTTATTATACAATTAGTAGAGTGTGAGAGAGTGTGTGTGTGTGTGTGTGTGTGTGTGTTAATATAAATAATTGTGTGTGTTTTTGTTCTTTTTATTACTGTAAAAATCTATTAATCTATTATTAATTATAACTAACTATATTTCATTTTCTAATCATTCAATTGAATATTTTTTTAGATTATCATCTAATATTTATAATTTATTTTAAGAATTACTTTAATTACTGAATAATTAAATAACTGAATTATTTTAGTTGTAGTTTGTTTATCAGCAAGCTTTTGTTGGTGTTATTTTTTATAACATTTATTATTATTATTATTATTATTATTTCACCACATTATGGAGGAATACTATCTAGTGTTAATTAATAATAATAATATTATTATTATTAATAATAATAATAATAATAATAGTAATAATAATAATAATAATAATAATAATAGATAGTATTTAGTAAACGCTCTGTGATTCAAACAAGAGAAACAGTGAGGGAAATCATAAAGATATAATCATTATTTCTGTATTATTATAATCTCATTTGAACATGAAATCATGAGTAAAGTTCTGTTTAAATGTAATATTTTGTATTAAAAGCAGCTTCTGACTAATTGTATAAATGAATATGTTTTCAGTTTGTGTCCCTCACTGTTTCTGATTGAACGTTCAGTCTTGATGAATCAATCAGACAGAGAATGACTGACAGTGATGAGAGTGTCATAATTCATTATCATCTGTGTTGTGTTCACTCTTGATCATGATCTGTTGATTGTGTGTCATCAGCTCCTGTGATTCTGGATCCAAACACGGCTCATCCTCGTCTCGTTCTGTCTGATGATCTGACCAGTGTGAGATACAGCGGTAATCAATCCCTTCCTGATAATCCAGAGAGATTTGATTCTCATCCCTGTGTTCTGGGTTCAAAGGGTTTTAACTCAGGAACACACTGCTGGGATGTGGAGCTTAAACAGAGTTCAGACTGGATTCTTGGAGTAACTACAGCATCAAACCAGAGGAAGGGATGGGATTTCTATGACACTGATGTCTGGAGTGTGTGGTATGATGAGGACGGAGTGTATTGGTTTGAAGAGTTTGATTCAGGTTCTGGTTTTCGTGTTGAACGTAATCTTGATCGTGTGAGAGTGAATCTGGACTATGAGAGAGGAACAGTGTCATTCTCTGATCCTGTAACTAACACACATCTACACACATTCACAACCACCTTCACTCACACACTCTTTGCTTTCTTCTGGTGTTATGATTCTTCTTCTTCTCTGAGGATCTTATCGATCAATAGTCAGTAATCTGTAGCTCTGGATCTTCCTGCTTTCATTTTTTCATCATGTCTCAATATTTAATCCACATCACATGAGTAAGAGACTCTTGATCTGGACAACAGATCAGAAAACAAGCACATTTATTCATCTTTAAAAATGAAGAAACACGTGATGAACTATTAGACTAAACCGTCTTAATCATATCTGACCAATGAGAAACTGTGATGTGTCACAGATCCCTGATTATATAATTCAGTTTAATTCAAAGCAGCTTTAGATTAATAAACAGGAAAATAACAGCTTCAGTGTTGGAAAATGCATTTAAAACTGAATTAATTAGTTCCTAATGTCAGATATGAAGCAGATCTTCAGAAGACAGTATATCGTGTCATTATTCAGATGATGGTTATGTTCTGTTTGGGTTTAGTTTTCCCCGTGTTTCGGTTTCCTGATTTAGTTATTCATTAGTTTCTCTGGTTTTGATTGTTTCAGTTCTCTCTGATCACATTTTCTAGTGTTGTGTCCTGTGTTTTGCCTTAGCTCCTCAGTTCTGCTCCTGATGTTATCTGTGTTGGTTTTCTCTGAGTATGATATTAAAGATGTAAAATGAAGTCAAACATTAACAGTGACAACTTCTTTATTTAACACCCCAAATCATTTTTGTATGCAGATAAAATGTATACTCAGTAACAATTCTGGATTTTACCAAAGATTTAAACATCATCACCAAATCCACATCTTGATCTTCTCTCTTACATTGATGGACTTTAGAATAAGACTTTAGCCAATTTAGCTTGATCCACCAAAAAGTTGACATTCTCCTCGCCAAGAACATCTATACATATTTCCAAAAATAAATATTGTCTTATTAAATAACACACAAAAAAATGATTTTCAGAACACAGTAACATTTAAGTGAGTTTGCGTATTTAAGCAAAAAAAAACTGTACCAAGATAGATGCTCAATGGACCAGATTTTACAGTTTCCATACACCCTCATACAGCGCTTTAAGAAGCATAAGAGAGGAAGCACCTTTTTTCGTCAAACAGTCTGCAAGTTGTGACTTGGCTTTTGACCAACGCACTTCTTTGATTTTGTTAGCATGTATGAGCTCTTTGACACCACTTATTTCTAATCTTAGTCTCTTCTCTGTGACCTGTTTTGTAGACTTAAGAGCGTCAAACAGGGAATGGTTATCAGTAACACAGATAAGAGGAAGAGCATTAAGATCAGCTTTACCAGTAGTGAGCTCAGAGTAGAGCATAGCCAAGAACATAGCATTGTCAATACCATCTGACATAGCAAGGGTTTCTCCTGCCAGTGTGCTTCTTACCACACGTCTGATTTTCTTAGATTGCCAAAACAGTGGAGAGAACTTTCCTGTTTTTTCCATGAGGGCAATTAGAGCCCCACCCTGTGTACCTCCATCTGGAAGATTGCCCAGTGAAGCATCACTGAATACCACCAAACTCAAATCATCACTGTTGCCCAAGTATTGAAACTTAAGTGTTACCTTCTCTGACTTAAGTTTACGGATCACTCTGTTCACTTCATGTATGGACTGAACAGTAGCATTCTTAATGTTGGATGCTAGGCTACATGTGTCAAACATAACATCTGGTCTTGTTTGTTTAGCAACCCACAGAACCTGTCCTATTTTGGATCTGAGTTGTTCTCTTTCTTTCTCATTTAGTGGGGCCTCTCTCTGTACAGCACGTGTTGCCTGTAAGTGAACTGGTTGTAGGTTTTCAATATAACTGTGCTGATGCACCTGCACTACACCACCCACAGTAGCAATGTTCATCCCCACATATGAAAAACTCTCATGCTCTTCACGACCCACGTGAAATGCAGATTTAAGTACAGGGATGACATTAGTTACAAAATGCTCTGAACCTGCCCAAAAAAAAATCATCCAGAGGGAAGCATCTGCAAGTCCATACACACATTTCTTTAGTTTCCACAACACATTGTCCACGCTCGCTTCTGGTGGGGGACGAATGTAAATGTCTCTTGAGAGTTCCATTCCCTGCAAAAAAGCAGACTTAATATCCATAGAATTCACTTGCCATTTGTTTTGACAAATAACAGCTAACAGCAGCCTGAGTGACTCTGATGCACATGTGGGAGAATCTTTTTGTAATTCATTCATATTGACTTCTTCAAAACCTCTCGCCACAAGGCGGGCTTTGGGAACAATACCACTAGAAGTTTCCTTTAACGTACAGACCCATCTAGTAGAGATACATTTCTGACCTTTGTCTGTGACTTCTTCGTAAACATTATTATTTTGCCAGTTTTCAATCTCTTGCTGTTTAGCAGCATCAAAAGAGATGTCTTTGGTAATAAGTACATCACCATCGGTGTTCTCACATTCAGTGAGAAGATCATCAACTTGTGACATGTCTAAAGCTTCCTTTTGACCCTCGCTGCCATTTGGTTCAAGATACTGCACATTGTACCAGTTTCTATATTGCCCTTTTGCTTTCCCTGCTCTGCCTAAAACTCTGGCAGTGTGTTTAGTACCATCATCTCTGTTTGTAAATATCACTGTCTGACCTGTTCTCAGTTTGACACCAGTGGAACCCACTGTATTAGTAGCATCCCTCTCTGTCTCATTAGTTTGTCTCACATCTTCTCTATCATCTGTTTCTGTGTTTTCAGGAATTTGCACTTCTCTATTAACACTCATTTCATCATCTGAATTCTCTGACACATCAGTGTGTATTACATTTTCTTTTTCTTTACTATTTTCAGGGATATCAGGTAGTACAGGTGTATCCTCATCCTGTGCATTAACTTTATTCAGCCTGGACTGGTGTACTCTGACAAGGATACCACCATGTCTGACAAACACTACAGAGCCATCTTGACCGATAACTACAGCAGGACCTGTCCACTCTGTACTGTCTGCTCGTTTGAAGTACACTCTGTCTCCTGTCTCATACTTTTCATCTGTAGGCCTGAGCTGCTTTCGTAAAGCTCTTTTTATTCTTTCTGAGCATTCCACCTCTGTGAATGCTCTTCTGGAAGCATGCAATGCTGCTAGGTGCTGTACTCTAGTACTCATAGAAGTGCCTTCTAGAGCAGGCAGTTTATTAACCAAAACGGTGGGAAGATTAGGACTGTGACCAAACACCAGCTGGTGTGAACTATAACCATGCACATTGATCATACTGTTTTTGGCCATTAGAGCCCAGTCTAGAGCAATCTGCCAGCCACACCCGTTTTCCCTTTTCACCTTCAGGAGGATCTCAGTCAGAGTCATGTTGTGTCTCTCCAGCAGCCCGTTGCTCCAAGGACTGTATGCCGCTGTAGTCTTCATCTCAATGTTGAATTTTTCTGCCATCTCTCTTATCTCCTCATTGTTGAACTCGCCACCGTTGTCAGCGTATATCCGTTTTGGGGCACCATGAACACTTATCCACGAGTGAATGAAAGAGTTGACAATCTCAGAGGCTTTCTTTGTTCTCACAATGTTACCAGCGCTGAAGCGTGTGAAATGGTCGATGATGTGGAGGTACCATATGCCAGGTTCCAGCTCATGTAAATCCATTGCCACCGTCTCATTGTACTCTGAGGCTAAAGGCAAACCAACAGCAGGCCTGGGCTTGGTCCTGCTATATCTTTGACATACCTCACAGTTACGGATGATCTCTTGCAGAATAACTGGACAGTCTTTGTCAGTATTTCCAGAGCTGAGGATAAGCCTCTGCAGCCGGTCTGCAGAGGCATGGCCAAACTGCTTGTGAAGCTTCAGGAGAACTTTACGCTTCTCTTTTGTAGACATCTCTGCTGTGATGACAAGGACTTCACTTTCATTGGTGTCCACTTCAGTATTACCATCTCTAATGTCGACACAGTAGTGTCCCGAACTAGTGAGCTCAAGAGGCACTGGTTGCTTGAACATGACAACTTTGTCATTCTCCGTGTCTAAAACAGTTCCTGCTCTCTTTAGAGCCATTTTGCTCAGCAGTAAAGGAATATCAACAGGAACAACTTCCGTTTCAATGTGACATTTTGTTGGTCCGATTTTAGCGGGAAGCTTTACCTTTCTTTTGGAGTGTACCACCTGACCATCACCAAATCTGAAAGGTCTGCAGCTTGAAGATTCTGTTTGCATCAGTTTGTTTATTTGGCTTTGGCTCAGGTCTTTCATGTAACTATCCAGCCACTTTTCACCACAAACAGTACGTGTGCATGCTGTGTCAATGATAGCTGATCCCAGTGATTCAGTTAGGAAGATCTCAGAGTCCGTCATAACTTTTGTAAACAGTGTAATGTTACACTCTTCGACATTTTCATCTTCTGCTAGCTTTACCTCATTTCTCCGATGAGGACAGTCTTTGGCCCAATGGTACGTGCTCTGACAAATTACGCATTTTGTTCGCTTACCATATTTGTCGAGTGGGTTTGTACCTTGCTGTGGCTGCCACTGTCTGCTCTGTGACTGGCTGTTGTTCCGTCTGAATTTACCCGGTGGCCTCTGCTCCGTGAAAAACGCCGTATCTTGAGTCTCGCTGCCTCCGCTTGCTCCACTGGTTTTTCCTCCGAAAATCCGTTTTAACGCTGACTTCATGGATGCGAATGTTAAATCCGTGCACGCTGTAAGTGCTAGCTGCCTACTCTTCTCTTCAAGACAAGCCGTGTCCAGTAGTTTAAACGCTAACACAGCGTCAGGCAGGGTCATGTTGTACTTCTTCATGCGGTTGTATCTCTGCTCAAAGTCTATGATGTAGTCTGCCATGGACATCGCGCTGTCTTTGGAAATCGAGTCGAAATGAGAGTACGCTTCATAAGCGCGGTCTTTTTCTTCTCTCAAGAATACGGAGTCCAGCTTAGCTAGCAAGGTTTCCATACCGTTGTCTTCGTTCAGATCGCTCGCAGGTATTTCCAAAGCGGTCTCTCTGGCTCGCCCCTCGAGCCCCAACACCACCGCGAGTGCCTGCTTCTTCTTGTCCAAATCCGTAACAAGTTTCCAAATACTAATTTCATTTTTCCAGCACTCGTATGGTCTGGCTTCGTCAAGCTTAGGCGGTACTCTATAGTTGGAAACCATCCTCTGCTACCATGAAAATAGCCACAGACACGATGTGGTTCTGCACAAGGTCATTTATTTTTCTCCCTCACTCACAAACCCCGCCAAACCTTCACACAGGAAAAACAGTCTCCCCTTCCGGTCACGTAGACTCTCGCGATAATACATTCCCTCACACATGAAGTTAACAAAAACAACCACAAAATAAATGAAAAACATTCTCAACATCATTACAAAAGGACATTTTGATGAAACGGATGTATTCAGTATTCAGTATTAGTGGCCACTATACGATGTATGATCCTCCACTGAAGATCCCCAGTTCTCTTTGGTATTGGGGTTTATATAAAAGTCTCCAGGAAGGAGTCACTTCCTTGGGAACAGAGAGATAAGACTATCAACCCTTTCTCTTAACTGCTTACAATAAGCATCTTTTACACAAAATCTTTTTCCCGAGGGATTGGAAATCCTAAACTTCATACCCCTTCAACAAAGAAACCTGTCCACTTTCACACCTCACAGATCAGATGCCTGCTGTATGCAGACCCACTCAACATGGTTTACAGCAGAACACATTTACATTAGGCTGCACAGACAATCAAGGATTATCCACTCCTTCAATCTGTTAATCATGCCGTGTGCTTTGGGATGTTAAGTGCAAACCAAAGGGAATATTAGGCGGACAGATGAACATACGCAGCCTTATCCCTAAACGGGATCTGATCTCAGCACTTCGCTCATCATCCATTAGAGAGTAACTTCAACAGATTCCTTTTATATTAAAGAGGTGTCGCATACAAAAGTTGCAGAAATAATTAATAAACTCCCAAATTCCAAGTCTAATGACATTTTTAGGATGAATAGTTGTTTTCTTAAAAAGTATAAGGATCTCTTTTGGAGTGTACCACAGCTAAAGTGCATGGCGCCACCAGAAGGACAGTACAGTTTTGGTTGGACCTTGTTGAGACTTTATCAGACTCTTGAAATCTTGAGAGGTATTGGTTATACCTCTAAACAATGATTCCCCTCTCTCTCTCCTTTTTCCCCCCTTCTTATCTCTGTATCTTATGAATGTGGGCGGATCTTGGGCTTTGTTGTAAATAGTTATAAATCTATATTGTTTAAGAAATAAAGAAAAAAAAAAAAAAGTATAAGGATGTCCTTGTCAAACCGTTGACCCATCTTGTCAATCTTTCCATAAGAACCATTTGCATGGAAACAAGGCATAATTATTCCTGTTTTCAAAAGTGTTAGACAAGACTCAATGAGTAATTATCGCCCTATATCGATTTTACCAGTTTTATCTAAAATAATTGAAAAAATTTGTATTAGTGCAACTGAGTGATCATTTAGAAGCCAGACAGCTACTCCATCCTCTCCAGTTTGGCTATAGACCAGGTTATTCAACAGAAATAGCAAACTGCTGTTTAATTGAAAAAGTCCCTGGACAAGGGTGATGCGGTGGGAGCGGTATTTATTGACCTTAAAAGGGCATTTGATACAGTCAATCATAGTCTGCTCTTATCTAAAATGTTACATTTTAATTCTCAAATGAGGCAGTGTTGTGCTTTACATCTTACCTCCAGTCTAGAGTGCAGTGTGTTAAAGTTGATCAAAACATATCCGCACTCTCAAACATAAAGATGGGCATTCTGCAGGGTTCTATACTTGGCCCCTTGCTGTTTAGTCTTTTTATAAACGACTTTCCTCTGCACTGCTCAGATGCCAGTTGTCAGCTCTATGCGGATGATGCAGTTATTTATGCAACCGCCAAGTCACCTGAGCAGGCTGCAGCTGTACTGTATACTAGTATGTTTGACATCCAACAATGGCTCATCCAAAATCAGTTACTTCTAAATCTCTCAAAAACAGTTTCCATGCGCTTTTCCATTAAAAAACCCGATTTAAAAGGAAGATTTAATATTAATATACAAAATAAAGAAATTAAACTCAACTAAAATTTGACAAGCATATAAAGAAAATTTTAAAAACAAAATAAAGTAATCTCAACTGTTTTAAATTAATAAGAAGCTTCATACCGAACCAGGCCCGCTATGATTTTTTCTCATATATCGTACTGCATGACAGCATGGGCTCAGGCCACTCCCATTGCAACCAAATGCATAGGTTCTGTATGCAACCGAGCAATAAAAATTATGGATAAAAAACCAATACGCCACCATCACTGTCCCATCCTTAAGAAATATAATTTAATGAATTTTGAAAGCTTTAGCAATTTTTGCTATCTTAAATTA
Organism: Carassius carassius; assembly: GCF_963082965.1. NCBI lineage: Eukaryota > Metazoa > Chordata > Actinopteri > Cypriniformes > Cyprinidae > Carassius > Carassius carassius. The sequence continues at coordinate 53,336,861 of NC_081755.1, forward strand.
ATTTACAAGTGCATTTATCATTTAGCAGCTGAGCCACTAAGCTCATTTATTGAGAGACAAAGCAGCACTCGATTCACTAGGGGTTTCTCAAATCATGACTGTAAAATACCATACTGCAGGACCAGCTTTGGTCAGACGACCTTCTCTGTGAAGAGCTCTAAACTCTAGAACTCATTACCATCTGACATCAAGACTGTACTGGACTTTAAAGTGTTTACTTCCAGGCTAAAGAACTGTTTAAAAACACACCAAAGGTGTACACATTTTTAATTAATGCTAGTAGTATGTAAATTTTACGGGTAGATTTCATGGGTAAATTTTATTATGTATATCCAGGGACAGGAATTGTTTATATATTATGTTATATTGTTTTAACTGAAATGGTTAAGTATGTAAATTGTATTTTGTTTAAAAGCCCAACCAGAGACATGAGTTGAAAATTTGCATTTACTATAAACTTTTTATGCAGCACTTCAGTGACAAGCTTGCTTTGACACTATGTTTGTTTGCATTGTCCCTGTCAAATAAATAAAATAAATAAAAAAATAAATAAATTGTCCTCTATGGCAGTGAGGTGTGGGGTCCACTGACCAATCCAAATCAAGATTTCACCAAATGGGAAAACCTTCCAACTGAGACCCTGCATGCAGAACTTTGTACAAATATATTACATGTGCACCGGCACACAACAAATAACGCATGCAGAGCAGAATTAGGCAAATATCCTCTAATCATGAAGATACAAAAAGGGGCAATTAAATTCTGGAAACACCTGAAACTCAGTGACCCCCAATCATATCATTATAAAGCCCTGCAATACCAAGAGATGAGCAAAGAAAGCAGCTGAACCAGAGCTTCAGTCCTGATGCTTCACTAACATCTACTGATGCTCTGAATCACATCAGAATCAGTCAGATTACTGAACAAATCAAACAGAACTACAAACACAACAACAACAGAGTGAAGTGCAATGACATTTTACCCTAAAGAGAGAGTAGAGTATGACAGAGTATCTTTCATACTATATTTCATACTATATTTTTGTTCCTGCATCAATCTACACTCCATGCACCGTAATGGTGAACCAAAAACCAAGCCCTGGGGTCAGAAGAACGGCCTGTAGAGTTCAGAAACAGGTTTGCCTCAAGCCACACATCAGAAGGAGTTCGGGAAATAAAAAAAAACATTCTTGTAATGAACTTTTGCATTGAGCACCCAGTTTGCGTTCGTCTATCATTTAAATTAATAATTTACATTAACAAAATGAACCTTTTAAATGAAAGCAAAGTCCATGCTTAATACAATTTTCAATAAAATTAAAATGTTAAATTAGAACTGAAGATTGTTGTTCAATTTAGTTTTAACCATATGTGGCAGAGATGGTCAAGTACAGAACAAAGAACAGTAAAATGTTTAAGTACTGATCAGCTACATCTCCCAGAATCCACCGGGAAATTTCTGTAAGCCAATGAAGAAAGCAAGCCATATGGGTGTCATAATACAAGAAGCGGAAGCAATAATGAATCCTCCTGTACATTGGAGGGAGTTTGAGGCGGACTGGCACCGGGCTAATGATCTTGGTGACAGTGAATGAGCCGATAAATTTGGGAGCAAGTTTATTAGAGACGGAACGGAGAGGAATGTTCTTGGTAGAAAGCCACACTTTTTGACCAAAGACGTATACGGGAGGCCTAGACCGGTGGCGATCGGCTTTGGCCTTGGTGCGCGCTCCTGCTTGGAGTAGAGTCTCGCGGGCTCTAGTCCAAGTGCGATGACACCTCTGGACGAAGGCGTGAGCGGAGGGAACCACGACTTCAGATTCCAGACTAGGAAAAATTGCTGGCTGGTAACCTAGACTACACAAAATGGTATATGTGAGGATTTCCAGTCAGGATTTAGACCGTATCATAGTACTGAGACTGCTCTCCTTAGAGTTACAAATGATCTGCTCTTATCATCTGATCGTGGGTGTATCTCTCTATTAGTTTTATTGGATCTTAGTGCTGTGTTTGACACAATTGACCACAACTTTCTTTTGCATAGACTTGAACACTTTGTTGGCATCAGTGGAAGTGCATTAGCATGGTTTAAATCGTACTTATATGACCGCCATCAGTTCGTAGCAGTGAATGAAGATGTATCCTATCGATCACAAGTGCAGTATGGAGTACCTCAAGGCTCAGTACTAGGGCCGCTACTCTTCATGCTTTATATGTTACCCTTGGGAGATATCATCAGGAAACATGGTGTTAGCTTTCACTGTTATGCTGATGATACTCAGCTCTATATTTCTTCGCAGCCCGGTGAAACACACCAATTTAAAAAACTAATGGATTGCATAGTCGATATAAAAAACTGGATGACGAACAATTTCTTACTGCTAAATTCTGAAAAAAACAGAGGAGTTAATTATAGGACCTAAAAACTCCGCTTGTAATAACCTAGAACACTGTCTAAGACTTGATGGTTGCTCTGTCAATTCTTCGTCATCAGTTAGGAACCTAGGTGTGCTATTTGATCGCAATCTTTCCTTAGAAAGCCACGTTTCTAGCATTTGTAAAACTGCATTTTTCCATCTCAAAAATATATCTAAATTACGGCCTATGCTCTCAATGTCAAATGCAGAAATGTTAATCCATGCATTTATGACCTCAAGGTTAGATTATTGTAATGCTTTATTGGGTGGTTGTTCTGCATGCTTAGTAAACAAACTACAGCTAGTCCAAAATGCAGCAGCAAGAGTTCTTACTAGAACCAGGAAGTATGACCATATTAGCCCGGTCCTGTCAACACTGCACTGGCTCCCTATCAAACATCGTATAGATTTTAAAATATTGCTTATTACTTATAAAGCCCTGAATGGTTTAGCACCTCAGTATTTGAATGAGCCCCATGAGAGTGTGGAGATAATTAGGGTCTGCAGAAAAATGCACATTGGAGTAGACGTGCGATCGGAATGGTCAAAAATGCGTGATAATGAATCGGGCTTGATGTTCTTGGAGCCCGGGTGGTACGAGAGAGTAAAGTCAAAACATCCGAAAAAAAGTGCCCACCGAGCCTGCCTGGAGTTCAATCTTTTAGCGGTTCTAATGTATTCCAGATTCTTATGATCAGTCCAAACGATAAAAGGTACTCCCGACCCTTCTAACCAGTGACGCCATTCTTCAAATGCTAACTTGACTGCCAACCACTCTCTGTTACCAATATCATAATTACGTTCAGCAGAGGACAAATGGTGAGACAAAAACGCGCACGGATGCATTCTGTCGTCTGCAGAAGAACGTTTGGGATAGCACTGCACCTACCCCTACCTCTGACGCATCGACCTCCACCACGAACTGACGTGATGGATCAGGGGTAATTAAGATGGGGGCTGAAACAAAGCGGCCCTTCAGTTTGGCAAACGCAGCCTCAGTAGTTCTGGGGGAGGTCAAGGCGGTCAGAGGCGAGGCTAATTGGCTGAAATTGCTAATGAACCGCCGGTAGAAATTGGCAAACCCCAGAAACCTCTGTAGGGCCTTACGGGAATCTGGACTTGGCAAATCCACCACAGCCTTAACCTTCTCAGGATCCATACGCATTCCCTCAGACGACACGATGTACCCTAAGAAAGGAACAGACTGTGCATGAAAAGCGCATTTCTCCACCTTGACAAAAAGTCCATTCTCTAGCAGCCTCTGAAGCACTCGTCAAACATGCTGCACATGCTCCTGGAGAGAAGAAAAAATCAATAAGTCATCCAGGTAGACATATATGAACTGATCGACCATATATTGCAGTACGTCGTTGACGAGTGCCTGGAAGACTGCTGGGGAGTTGGACAAGCCGAAGGGCATGACCAAGTATTCAAAGTGCCCCCTGGGGGTGTTAAAAGCAGTCTTCCATTCATCTCCCTTCCTGATGCGGACCAAATGATAAGCATTACGTAAGTCCAATTTAGTGAAGATTGACGCTCTCTGCAACCTCTCGAAGGCTGAAGACATCAGCGGCAAAGGATAAGTATTATTTACCGTGATGCTGTTCAACCCCCAGTAGTCAATACAAGGTCGCAGGGATCTGCCCTTCTTACCCACAAAAAAGAACCCCGCCCCCGCTGGAGAAGAGGAAGGACGGATGAACTCGATAGCGTAATCAGATACAGATCTTCCGCCTTGTTTGAGGTCCGCGAGGATCCGTGCCGCTTCTCTTCCTGCGACCACGCGGTCAAACACCCTTCTCATTTTTGCGGCTAGTGTCTGGAACGAGGCACAGCATGGATCTTGGTTCTCCCACACCGTCGTCCCCCATAGCGCTGCCCTCCCAGTCAGTAGCGTGAGTACAACAGCGTGTTAGGAATGCTCTGCAATAGTTAGGCTCACCGTTGTTTAATTCGGGGACAGGTAGGCGGGGCTCCGACTGGGAAATGCTCTGGGGAGCGGCCGGTGGGGGTGACGCAGTGGGAGCTCGTAGATGTTGCAATTGCTGGGTGAGCTCGGACACCTGCACCACAAGAGCTTGAATAGCCCGACCCGACTCAGTCATGTTCCTCTCCTGGGCATCCATCCGTGAAATACTGGACTTGATGAATTCCTCCAGAGGAGAAGAGGATCCGCTTGCTGCTTCCATCGCTTGGTCAGATCGTTCTGTCACAATACAAGAAGCGGAAGCAATAATGCAAGTAACTCTTTATTGAGAGTAGAAAAGACACAAAGTAGTACTGGAGCTCGGGTGGGCTGGTGGTGCAGGAACTAGATGGCCAGCGTGCTGGTGAAGACAGGTGACGGTGAATATCCAGACGATAAGGGACGAACACCACAAGGACACCGAATAGGAACTCGAATCCGGAACAGGACTGGAACAGCACACTAAGACACACACTGTGGTCACCCAAACAACGATCTGACAAAGAGAGGAGAGTGCGATGAGTCTTTATAGGTGAGTGAATGGGCAGCAGCTGATGCGATGAATGAGATCAGCTGGCGTGCTGATCAGCAGGAACAAGCGGTCCCGCCCACTCACACACACCCACACACACACACAGAACAACAAATACAAAGGACACGAAGAAAGCAGTGAATTCATGAACCGTGACAATGGGTTTACAACGACATAATGGTGAGTATATGATGACAGCTTTACTTTTATTCCTGGGTGAATCAACTATTAACATGTTAATACATATTGCCTTGATCCACAGAAGAGGTTTTAAACAAACAAGCAACCACTGCGTCAAAAAATAATAATAATAATTAAAAAATCCCCAACAGGCCAACATTGTGCTCGGTAATATAGTAATAAAGGTTTATATCTTACCTAGTGTAGAATCGCAGGCTGTTGTCATTCTTGAAGAGGCGCCTGTAGACTGTACTGTAGTGTCAGAAGTTATGAAAACAGCAGAAAACAGCATTGGTATATTTTTATATATAAAGCCATGCAAGGTAAACTTCCAGCTTACCTCTGTACCCTTCTCTGTCTCAATTCTGCTAGTTATGAGCTCCACTCCTCCAAGTAGTTGCTTTTTAATGTACCTAGGGGTTGGACAGATTTGGGGAAAACTGCATTTTCGTACTATGCACCATGGGCATGGAATAATTTGCAAAAAGATCTTAAACTAGAAACGTGTATATCAATTAATGCATTTAAGACCATCATATAAAAATGTGATGGAGACATGTAGTTGTTTTTCTTGAGAGGTCCTTGTATTTGAATGATTTTTGAATGATTGGATGTGTGTATGTTTTTAGCTATGTTGTGTTTATGTATGGCGTCTATCTTGTATGTAGCATTTTAATATGTTGTTTATGTATGGCTGCTACCTTGGCCAGGTCTCTCTTGTAAAAGAGATTTTTGATCTCAATGAGACTTCCTGGTAAAATAAAGGTAAATAAAATAAATAAAATAAAATAATGTTGAAATCCTTAAATCTAACGTTACTACTCTGAATCCACTTATTGTGAGTTTCTTCATCCAGATGAGAAGTGTAAAAAACCTTCGAGGAGCCTCACACAATGGGACACAGAATGTTTATGGAACTCTTCATTAAATAATTATATTACTGTGGTATACTTAATTAATATTATTATTATTTTTGGCGACCAAGATTGTGGCGTGTACACATCGCGAGGCTCAACGTCTCTCCAGTTTTTGCAATTTTGCAGTATTATTCCTGCTCATCTCAGGTCTGTTCGTACTGAACAGCTTTGCTTTAACATCCTACACCCGACAGGAGCTTTTGGATATCGGTGAGGACTTTTCCAACAGTTTTATCACCAATCTTCGATCTTGAGATCGCCAAAACACCCAAGGATTACACACTCTACCCGGCCGGGCAGAAGTGCTCGCAGGTGGCGTCAAGATCGTAAAACAAAGGCGGGGGAAGCGCGGAGGTCTAAGAGCTAAGCTAAAGCTAACACCGCTCCGGCTCTCTTTACCCAGCATTCCACTAATGTGTGGACACTGGTGAACAAAATGGACGAGTTATGACTTCACATCACCCACAGTAAGAGACTTTTGGACTGCAATGTCATGGTTTTCACAGAAACATGGCTACACAGCGACGTACCCAATAATGCTATTAAGCTAACTGGATGCTTGGATACTTCCTCTGTTCTGAATTACATAAACACCATCATTGACAGTGTCACAACAGAAAAACGGATAACAATTTAACCTAATCAGAAGCCATGGATGAACAAGGAGGTGCGACTTCTGCTGAAAGCCTGCAACACTGCCTTAAGGTCAGATGACACTCAGGCCCACAGTAAATCCAGGGCTACCCTGAAAATGGGCATCAAAAAGGCCAAGTACTGCTACAAGCTGAAGGTAGGGGAACACTTTTCCAACTCTGACCCCTGACACATGTGGCAGGGCATACAGATCATCAGTGACTACAAGTCAAGCAACTCTGCAAGGAGACGGCCACCAAAATCACACACTCAGCAAACCACCAACCCCTCAAACTCACCTCCACAGATGTCCACACTGCATTGAGCCAGATCAACGCACGCATGGCTGCATTTTCCCTGACGGCATTCCTGGATGTGCTTGGGTGAGGGACAGTTTGAAAATGTCTGTGAAGATCCCTGCAAGCTGCTATGCACATGCCTTTAGCACTACTGTGACAACATGCTTGAAGTTCACCTCCATTGTGCCAGTGCCAAAACAATCCTCCCCAATGTGCCTGAATGACTATCGCCCCGTAGCACTCACACCCATCATTATGAAGTGCTTTGAATGACTGGTCCTAGCACACCTCAAAGACTGCCTCCCACCCACACTGGAGCCACACCAATTTGCCTACCGTAGAAATAGGAGCACAAAGGATGCAGTTTGCACAGTGCTGCACTCTGCACTCACACACTTGGACAATAACAACACGTATGTTAGGATGTTGTTTGTTGACTTCAGTTCAGCATTTAACACCGTCTTTCCCTCCAAGCTGACCACAAAACTTGGAGACCTGGACATTAACATCTCCCTCTGCAACTGGATTATGGACTTTCTGACCAACAGACCTCCTCAAGTTAGGTCAAGCCACACCCACTCCACCACCATCACACTTAACACCGGCATACCACAGGGCTGTGTGCTGAGCCAATTCCTCTTCTCCCTTTACACCCATGACTGCAAGCCTGTGCATGGATCCAACTCCATCATTAAGTTTGCAGATGACACCACGGTGATTGGCCTCATCAGTGACAATGATGAGACTGCCTACAGGGAAGAGGTACAGCACCTGGCCACATGGTGCGCTGACAACAACCTGCTCCTTAACACCAGCAAGACAAAGGAGCTCATTGTGGACTTCAGGAAGAAGAAAGGAAGCACGCATGACCCCATCCACATTAATGGGCTGGTTGTTGAATGTGTCTCCAGCTTCAAGTTACTGGGAACCACCATCTCGGAGGACTAGCCTGGACTACAAACACCTCCAGCCTGGTCAAGAAGGCTCACCAGCTCTTCTTCCTCCTCAGGACACTGAAGAAGAACCAGCTGTCTTCAGCCATCCTGGTGAACTTTTACAGGTGTGCGATCGAGAGCATCCTGACTAGTTGCATCACAGTCTGGAATGGGAACTGATCAGTGGCTGACCCCAAAGCACTGCAGACGGTGGTGAAAACTGCCCAACGCATCACAGGGACAGCACTTCCTGCTCTTGAGGACATCCAGAGGAAACGCTGTCTACGTCGAACTCGCAGCATTCTCAAGGACTCCTCTCACCCTGACCACACACTGTTTAACCTCCTGGCCTCCAGGAGGCGCTTCTTGAGCCTCTGGACAAGGACCAGCAGATTCAGGAACAGCTTTTTCCCTACAGCTGTCTCCTTGCTGAACTCTGCCCTCTGACACCCCCCACTCCACACACAGACTCCTCACCCCTCCTCATCACTACAACTGATCTATATATTTACAACATGCTTAAAAACAGTAAACTTGTTATTACTTGCACTACTGTCTGTTCATCCAGAAACACTGAGTAATCCATTTGCACAATGAAATATTTTCAATGCACTTTACTGTCCATTACACTAGTGTAAATGATGTTCATATGTTTATAGTTTCTTCGTTCCTTGTACCTTATATGTGCAGTGACAATAAAGTTGAATCTAATCTAATTTAATCTTGATGTTACACAGCAGCAGACAGTAAGTTAGGCTTAACAAATAAATTGTGGTTGTTGTCCAGAATGTTACACTTTATATTACATGGACAGTTCCCGAGGAGTTACCATGTAAGCACACTGGTATTACAGTTGTGTACCAACTCCAACTCAAGATCTAACTCCTCCCACTATAAATATCCCCAAACCCACTCATCTCCTCCCCCTGGATCCCATTTCCACCCCTAAAACTCCCCATCTCGACCCCCTGGATCCCATTTCAATCCCTAAACCTCCCCATCTACAACTCCTGGATCCCATTTCCACCCCTAAACATACATATCTCCACCCCCTGGATCCAATTTCCACCCCTAAACCTCCCCATCTCCACCCCCTTGATCCCATTTCCACCTCTAAACCTCCCCTTCTCCACCCCCTGGATCCCATTTCCACCCCTAAACCTCCACTTCTCCACCCCCTGGATCCCATTTCCACCCCTAAGCCTACCCATCTCAACCTCCTGGATCCCATCTCCACTCCCTGGATCCCATTTCCACCCCTAAACCTCCCCATCTCCCCCACCTGGATCCCATTTCCACCCGTAACACTCCCCATCTCCACTCCCTGGATCCCATTTCCACCCCTAAACCTCACCTTGTCCACCCCCTGGATCCCATTTCCACCCCTAAACCTCCTCTTCTCCAGGCCCTGGATCCCCTTTCCACCCCTATACCTCCCCTTCTCCACCCCCTGGATCCCATTTCCACCCTTAAACCTACCCTTCTCAACCACCTGGATCCCATTTCCAACCCTAAACCTCCCCATCTCCACCACCTGGATCCCATTCCAACCCTAAACCTCCCCATCTTCACCCCCTGGATCCCATTTCCACACCTAAAGCTACCCATCTCAACCCACTGGATCCCATTTCCGCCCCTAAACCTCCCCTTGTCCGACCCCTGGATCCCATTTCCACCCCTAAACCTCCCCTTGTCCGACCCCTGGATCGCATTTCCACCCCTAAACCTCCCCTTCTCCACCCCCTGGATCCCATTCCCACCCCTAAGCCTCTCCATCTCCACCCCCTGGATCCATTTTCCATCCCTAAACCTTCCCATCTACACCCCCTGGATCCCATTTCAACACCTAAAGCTACCCATCTCAACCCCCTGGATCCCATTTCCACCCCTTAACCTCCCCTTGTCCACCCCCTGGATCCCATTTCCACCCATAAACCTCCCCTTCTCCACCCCCTTGATCAAATGGTTCCAATTACTCTCATACATATTGTTGTTACAAAATTAAGTTATATAATTCCTGTTACACGAGTACTTAAGTGAAAAAAAGTGTTGTTACTAATGTCCTGTTACACATTTGTACTTACACAAACCATCCTGAGGGTTGTTACATGTTTGTAGTTACAGAAACATTACAGCTGTAGATACAATGTACCAATGTGTTACTTAACTTACCAAACTTACACTGTGGTTACATCCTACGTACACATTTAGTTACTATGTAAATAGAAAGCTACATTTCTAGCATTTGTAAAACTCAATTTTTCCATCTCAAAAATATATCTAAATTACGGCCTATGCTCTCAATGTCAAATGCAGAAATGTTAATCCATGCATTTATGACCTCAAGGTTAGATTATTGTAATGCTTTATTGGGTGGTTGTTCTGCACGCTTAGGAAACAAACTACAGCTAGTCGAAAATGCAGCAGCAAGAGTTCTTACTAGAACCAGGAAGTATGATCATATTAGCCCGGTCCTGTCAACGCTGCACTGGCTCCCTATCAAACATCTTATAGATTTTAATATATTGCTTATTACTTATAAAGCCCTGAATGGTTTAGCACCTCAGTATTTGAATGAGCTCCTTTTACATTATAATCCTCTACGTCCGCTACGTTCTCAAAACTCAGGCAATTTGATAATACCTAGAATATCAAAATCAACTGCGGGTGGCAGATCCTTTTCCTATTTGGCGCCTAAACTCTGGAATAACCTACCTAACATTGTTCGGGAGGCAGACACACTCTTGCGGTTTAAATCTAGATTAAAGACCCATCTCTTTAACCTGGCTTACACATACTAATATGCTTTTAATATCCAAATCCGTTAAAGGATTTTTAGGCTGCATTATAATTAGGTAAACCGGAACCGGAAACACTTCCCATAACACCCTATGTACTTGCTACATCATTAGAAGAATGGCATCTACGCTAATATTTGTCTGTTTCTCTCTTATTCCGAGGTCACCGTAGCCACCAGATCCAGTCTGTATCCAGATCAGAGGGTCACTGCAGTCACCCGGATCCAGTACGTATCCAGACCAGATGGTGGATCAGCACCTAGAAAGGACCTCTATTGCCCTGAAAGACAGCGGAGACCAGGACAATTAGAGCCCCAGATACAGATCCCCTGTAAAGACCTTGTCTCAGAGGACCACCAGGACAAGACCACAGGAAACAAATGATTTTTCTGCACAATCTGACTTTGCTGCAGCCTGAAATTGAACTACTGGTTTCGTCTGGTCAGAGGAGAACTGGCCCCCCAACTGAGCCTGGTTTCTCCCAAGGTTTTTTTCTCCATTCTGTCACCGATGGAGTTTCGGTTCCTCGCCGCTGTCGCCTCGGGCTTGCTTAGTTGGGATCACTTCATCTACAGCGATATCGTTGACTTAATTGCAAATAAATGCACAGACACTATTTAACTGAACAGAGATGGCATCACTGAATTCAATGATGAACTGCCTTTAACTATCATTTTGCATTATTGATGCACTGTTTTCCTAATGAATGTTGTTCAGTTGCTTTGACGCAATGTATTTTGTTAAAAGCGCTATATAAATAAAGGTGACTTGACTTGACTTAAATACACAGGTATTAAGGACACTTAATATAAAGTGGGACCTACTTTAGTACAATTTATACTACATATTCTTTTCAATTATAACATAACACTATATTTTTCCTCTATTACACTGCACTGTATCAGTGCATAATGTTTTTCACTGTAATTCAAACATCCTTTTAATGAACTGAAGTGTTTTCATCTCCGGACGCAGAACAAAAAGAGGGTGATTCTCAATTACTGGGCATTTTCACATCGGGATTATCTCATCAGAACAGCACAAAAAACATACAGGCCATGTGATATTATTCTATTTTTACTTTATGAAGTTTCCAGCTATTTTGTTATGTCTTGATCACAAGAACTTAAGACCAGATCAAAATAAATAAATAAAACAAGGAAGCTGTGTGTTTTTCTTCAGTGCACAGACGTATGCATACATTACATTCAGATTAAAATTAAAATAGATTAAAATTAGAATTCATTTAGATAAGATTAAACAAATTTGCTTAAAGGAACACTCCGACTTTTTGGGACTTTAGCTTATTCACAGTATCCCCCAGAGTTAGATAAGTCCATACATACCTTTTTACATTTCTGTGTGTTCTGTAAGTGTTATTTGACCCACCCACCGCTAGCCTAGCTTAGCACAAAGACTGGATGTAAATGGATAATGGTAGCATAGTAATCCCAATAAGTGACAAAATAATGCAAACATTTTCCTATTTACATGTTGTGATCTGTATAGTCACAGCGTGTACAAATAACAAGGCTATATGAGACAGAGCACAGCTAACGTTACTTGGGCAGAGTGGCTACTTGGGCGGAGTGTTTAGCGCAGCACCCGAGATGCCCTGTTGATGGTTCCGTAAACAAAACAAAAGTGACTAACTAGCTAGACGTGACTCGTGATCATGGCTGACTTTGAGGAATTGTCAGACTCAGAGTAATTTTACTGTGTATCAAACCAAGATCCAGAACCATATAGTTTTGAGCCAGAATACACAGACGAGGAATTACAAACTTTGGAAGCTGTAAGACAAGATGCCGAACAGATTGATGTCGAAGGGAGAATTAGAACGAACACGGACTGGTTGTGTAAATGTGGAACATGCCAACCTATGCCGACAGAAACCGAGTGCCTTTGTTGTAATGAATGGGACCAGGTATTGCCATCAATGTCAAGGCTTTATGACAATCAAAATATTTGCATCACTACCACGGAAGATTTCTCTGCCCTAATACACCCGGCAGTTGTTGTTTTCTTTTCCCATTGTGACAAGATCAACTGGAAGACACGCCCCATGCCGAGTGAACCTAATGGTCAGCTGTCCACCAAGTAAGTGATTTTGTTATAATGATCATGAGCAGTGTGTTCATGACAACACAATAATAACAATAAAGGGGATACACGGAGCCCCTATTCACCTAATAGTGTCACTTCTAAGGTTATATTACATTAGCATGGCACTGTTACAGTATGGCTAATGTTAGTCATCTCAAAACATGATGGAACACTTACCGCAGCAACAGGTGATCCAATTTGTCCTGTCTTTATTATCGATGGGATGGCTGTATCCTTTAGCACACGTTTCATGGTCCGTGTGGCAACTTGCATTTTTTCAAAATAGTCGTCTACAGTAAAATGTTCAGAGCAAATGAAATACTTCTTGATGGTGTTTACAGGTGTGTTTGGAACTATTTCCAGAGCAAGTAGCCATCGATTCATCAGGTCAGCATTTGTGGTTGGAATTCTATGAAACATCATAGTAATACCTGGTCTCCCCTGTTTATTGTCGCAGCTCTTTACAATACAGCGAACACCCATGATTGTACACTATAAAATCTAGTAATTGCTGACTCTATTACTCCAACTCTGAGCGAACACTCTGCTCCTCACCACGGCGCGTCTCGGGTGCTGCGCTAATCACTCCGCCCAAGTAGCCACTCCGCCCAAGTAACTTTAGCTGTGCTCCTACGCCTAGTGAGAATATAGTTCCCAGTATTTATACGATTAAAATGGTCTCTGTCTCATATAGCCTTGTTATTTGTACACGCTGTGACTATACAGATCACAACATGTAAATAGTAAAATGTTTGCATTATTTTGTCACTTATTGGGATTACTATTCTACCATTATCCATTTACATCCAGTCTTTGTGCTAAGCTAGGCTAGCGGTGGGTGGGTCAAATAACACTTACGGAACGCACAGAAATGAAAAAGGTATGTATGGACTTATCTAACTCTGGGGGATACTGTGAATAAGCTAAAGTCCCAAAAAATTGAAGTGTTCCTTTAAAGAAGTTTTGTCTACAAGATCACTAAAACTGCTGGAGATTAACCTCATTCTTCTGTCTCTATACAGCTTTAAGCACCCAGTCTGTGTTTGTCTATCATTTAAATTAATAACTTACATTTACAAAATGAGCCTTTTAAATGAAGGCAAAGACCATGCTTAATACAATTTTCAATCAAATTAAAATGTTAAATTAGAAAAATAAAGAATGAAGATTATTGTTCAAGTTTTATACATATGTGGCAGAGATGGTCAAGTACAGAACAAAGAACAGTAAAATGTTTAAGTACTGATCAGCTACGTCTCCCAGAATCCACCGGGAAATAACAGTCTTATCAAAGGCACACAGCTTCACTGCCAAAGATTGGTTGAGCCTGAATATATATAATACAATACATTAATTCCACACAAGTCTCAACAGTTCCAAATGATGCATGCAGATACACAAAAACAACAGAAAATAAAGGAGGTGTCCAGCAGGGGTCCTCAGACCCAACCCTCCAAAAAATAATAAATGCACGCACACTTGTGAAAGCACAGCAAATTATTAAAGAGTAACTAAACCCTAAACCAACTTTTTTTAGTTAATGATCTGTAAGAATGGGGCTTTATTAATGCTGTTCATTGATTCGAGTAACTTTTTTGACATTTCAGTATAAAGTGTTTTAATTCTACAATATATGGTGTAAAAACGTGTGAGTGCTGCCCTCTTCAGGTTGAACGGTGGCTACTGCAGTTGATTTTTCCTATTGGATGTTGCGGTGGCAAGTGACGTAAGCAGTTTCCAGCTCACCACGCCCCTTGGTACGAGCTACCACGCCCTTGCCCTTGACAGTATAAAACCATCAAAATCACTGTAGTGAATCAGGAGCTGGAATTGCGAGTATAGGTAACGACCAGGATAGACTATTATCACATCTATTTAGCATAGCAATTATATAGTTATTTAGATCTTCAAGTTAGCTTAGATTTATTATTTATTTAGTACAGTGGTCAGGATGGTACGGAGGTGTGTTGCTAGTTGCGACAGCACTGCTGGACTGCATAGTTTACCAGCAGACTTTAAAATTAAGCGCCAGTGGTTGCATGCACTTGGCCTGGAAGACCGCGAGTTCCCGCCTAGAGCTCGAGTGTGCAAACTGCATTTTACACGGGATTGCTTCTCCAACGCAATGGAGGTGGAAATGGGCTTCTCCACACAGCTCGCGCTGAAAAGCGACGCGGTGCGGGAGGTAAGACCGCAGTTACCTCGACACCCTCCACTTCAGGTGAAGGTAGGTGAGAAAAGTCCTCTACTTCAAATGATCGCTCTGTTGCAAAGCTACTTGCGTCACTACAGTCACTCTCCATTTTAGCGTCTCTGACAGCAGCTGTCAATCAATCCGTCACTGCAGGTCTCATGTTCACGCCGCTCTCGCTAAGCCCCGCCCTCGGTTCATCCCCTCTATCTCCGCTGTGATCTGCCCACTTTTCAGCATTTTTCAAATATTGTCAGTGGGTGGAGTCAGGCTCTGAGCAGGGGTTTAGTGACACTTTAAGCACAGCACTCTGTGTGTACACACTAGAGGAGAGCGAAACTTTCTCAGTTTGTGTAAATCAATTATTTATCCTCAGTAATTTTACACTTGTCCAGTACAAATATGTTGTTTCGTTAATTAATTACAGTATATATGTTTTTCTTAATTTACCCCCCAAAAAGTGAAGTGATATGTGACAACATGCCCCGTAGGTGGGGTACATTATAACATCTGAGGGGCACGTTGTAACATGATCACTAAAACATTATCTGATCAAATGAAAAAATATTCAAGACAAACTAAATATTTTTGTTAATAAAATTAACAAATTATTATTTTTTTCTAAATAAGAATTTTAAGAATTACAGATAATCTGATTTGAGTTTGACAAACACATTGAAACTTGGGACGACCCACATAAAAGAGAAAAAATGCTAGACATGTCCTGAAATAATCATTTATGAACATTAAACATTGACTGTCAGTCTTTATTCACCTGTTTCTCATCATTTCTCATTCAAATGAAAGTAAATAGTATAAATCACTGTGCAACTGCAGTTTAAAACTGGTTGGTGTCTTCTGCTAGTTATCAAAGCTTTAAAAACGATTTGTCTCATTTTAAATCAATAATGAAAACTAAGATGAAAAATTTAAGTCAGAATTTTACACTTAATGTGGTAAAAAGTTCAGCGATATCTTCAAAAGATTTTAGAATTTTGGCAAATTATTTTTCTATATAATGTTGATATGGTAAATGGAGATTTACTGCTAATCAGGAAAACATGTGACACTGTCACAACCTGAAGCTTTAATTAATTGTTAATATTTAATATTTCCAGGGATCCCTAACACAAATATGATAAAGCTGTTCAGTAAAAAGCAAACAAGATCAGAAGGGGTAAAAAGGGATAGGGACATCCTTTGAAATATCACTGTTCTCTTTACAGTCTACTGGCATTTCTTTAACATTATATAGAATATTAATTATTCCTCATAATTTATTTTAAATATAGTTTAATTTACAATGTAGTCATTTAAAATGCAATTGAAAGTAATTCTTAATGTTTCTGAAATCAGTTAAATATGTAACTCAATGTAATTATCTTCACAGATTGTTTTAAAGGACTCCCATCCATACTGTTTACTGACAGCACACTATTCAGAGCTGAGAATCAGTGCAGTTCCTCCTGTACAGAGCTGCTCACATTTACATGTGGATATTTGCGTGTTTACATTACACTGCTGAAAAAGAAACCGTTTTGAAGTTATATATTTGTAGTTACATAATATTAAATTAACATTTTATATTGTAGTCTGTACAAATGAAACCAAATGAATCCATCCCAAGTGTTTTGTGTAAGGCCAGATCCTTTTCTGGAAGATCAACTGAAAGGTGGACCATGAAGAGGGGGAACTCATAGAAGGACTGCAGAGACTGACACGGTCAAAATAAATGTTAAATAATTATGATACATACATGTATCTTGTGCATCAAAAAGTGAAAATAAACATAACATTTTCTTTCTCTGTCACAAACAATACAATATCAGTATTTACCATTGCATTGCATGTTATTCCAACTTCTCTCCTCGTTGTACCTGTCCTTGTTTGGTCTCACGAAACATGTGGAATGCAGCTTCAGTAACTCTGTGTTTAAAGTTAGTTAGCCTACACTAAACCCGAAGGATACTTTAAAAATGTATAATGTATCGACATTAAAGTAAAAAAATAAAATAAAAATTTTTAGCTGGGGTTTTAGCTTATTCTCCTTCGTGTCATTCTAAACTGTTATGAATTTCTTCTGTGGGGTCTATCTAAATAGCTGAGTGACAGTAACATTATTTACAACATCTGTATGCCAATGAAGAATGCAAACACTTCCCACATGCAGTGCATTGATACGGTTTCTCTCCAGTGTGGATCCTCTCATGTAGTTTCAGACTTGATGACTGAATCTCTTGTCACAGTGTGAACACTTGTAAGGTTTCTCCCCAGTGTGAATCCTCTCATGGAGTTGCAAACAGTTTGCTGAAGTACACGTATTCTCACACTTAAAGCACATGTACCATACTCTCTCACACCAGTATGTATTTTATGATGTATTTTCACTCTCAAAAATGTTTTCCCGCATTGATCACGTGTACAGCTTCTCTCCAGTGTGAATGTTCATATGATGCTTAAAGTTTAAGGAGTGTGAAAAACTCTTTAATCTCTTTAAAGACTCTTTAATTAAACCACATTAATCACAGGTGAATGGTTTCTCTACAGTATGAACTATCATGTGTGATGTAAGGTCTCCTTTTTTTCTAAAACTCTTCCCGCATTGATCACATGTGAACAGTTTCTCTCCAATGTGGATCCTCTCATGTTTTTTCAGACTTGATGACACACTGAATCTCTTATCACAGTGTGAACACTTGTAAGGTTTCTCTCCAGTGTGGATCCTCTCATGTGTTTTCAGACTTGATGACACACTGAATCTCTTGTCACAGTGTGAACACTTGTAAGGTTTCTCTCCAGTGTGGATCCTCTCATGTGTTTTCAGACTTGATGGCACACTGAATCTCTTGTCACAGTGTGAACACTTGTAAGGTTTCTCTCCAGTGTGGATCCTCTCATGTGTTTTCAGACTTGATGACACATTGAATCTCTTATCACAGTGTGAACACTTGTAAGGTTTCTCTCCAGTGTGGATCCTCTCATGTGTTTTCAGACTTGATGACACATTGAATCTCTTGTCACAGTGTGAACACTTGTAAGGTTTCTCTCCAGTGTGGATTTTCTCATGCCGTTTTAAACACTTTGCTGAAGTAAAAGTCTTCTCACACTCAAAGCACATGTAATCTCTCACACCAGTATGTGTTTTCTGATGATCTTTCAAACTTTGTATGAATGAAAAACTCTTTCCACATAAATGACATGAATGTGGTTTCTCCTTTGTATGAACTACCAGGTGCAGCTTCAGGGCTGAAGCCCACAAAAATGTTTTGTCACACTGATCACATGTGTACAGTTTCTCTTTAGTGTGGATGTTCATGTGTAGCTGAAGGTTTGCGGATTGTGAGAAACTCTTCCCGCACTGATCACAAGTGAACGGTTTCTCTCCAGTGTGGATCCTCTCATGTTTTTTCAGACTTGATGACAGTCTGAATCTCTTGTCACAGTGTGAACACTTGTAAGGTTTCTCTCCAGTGTGAATCCTCTCATGCCATTTTAAACACTTTGCTGAAGTAAAAGTCTTCTCACACTCAAAGCACATGTAATCTCTCACACCAGTATGTGTTTTCTGATGATCTTTCAAACTTTGTATGAATGAAAAACTCTTTCCACACAAATTACATGAATGTGGTCTTTCCTTTGTATGAACTACCAGGTGCAGCTTCAGGGCTGAAGCCCACAAAAATGTTTTGTCACACTGATCACATGTGTACAGCTTCTCTCTAGTGTGGATGTTCATGTGTAGCTGAAGGTTTGCTGATTGTGAGAAACTCTTCCCGCACTGATCACAAGTGAATGGTTTCTCTCCAGTATGAACTCTCATGTGTGATGTAAGGTTTGCTTTTATCGTGAAACTCTTCCCGCACTGATCACATGTGTGCGGTTTCTCTCCAGTGTGGATCCTCTCATGTGTTTTCAGACTTGATGACACACTAAATCTCTTGTCACAGTGTGAACACTTGTAAGGTTTCTCTCCAGTGTGGATCCTCTCATGCTGTTTTAAAACGTTTGCTGAAGTAAAAGTCTTTTCACACTCAAAGCACATGTAGTCTCTCACACCAGTATGTATTTTCTGATGATCTTTCAAACTTTTTAGTAATGAAAAACTCTTTCCACACAAATTACATGAATGTGGTTTCTCTTTTACATGAACTCTCAGGTGTCTCTTCAGGACTGAAGCCCACAAACATTTGTCGCACTGATCACATGTGTACAGTTTCTCTCTAAGGGTTGAAGCAAAACTCTGCAGGACTGACGTTTGCCACCCCTGTTATATAGTCTTGTATAAACTCCATGAGACTGTCTCATAGACTGCCAAGAAAAATAACAGTGTCAAGGTCCATAAAATGTATGAAAGTCGTCGTCAGAATACTCCATCTGCCATCAGATGTGAAATCTGGGTTATATGAAGCACTTTATAACACAGAAGAGCATATGCAGGACGGTGATATGGAGAGACACAGAGGAGACCATTGACAAAGGAATTATTGAATAAAGTCGTTATTAACTGGTCAGGTCCCTTCGGCCCTTAAGTTAGCTGCCATCACACCAGTCCCAAAAAAGGCTGGTTCCGATATGGAGAATCTGTCTAACTATAGGCCTATCGCCCATCTACCTTTTCTATCTGAGGTCTTCGAACGAGTTGTAGCTGGCCAGTTACAGCGATATCTGTCTATCAACAATCTCCTAGAACCATTTCAGTCCAGATTTAGATCAGGCCATAGTACTTAGACTGCTGTCGTCCGGGTTGTAAATGATCTTCTCATTTCTGCTGATATGGGTGTCTGTAGTATTTTGGTATTGTTAGACATCACGGCTGCTTTTGACACTATATCACAAGTGGTCCTTCTTGAAAGATGGTCTGTATATCTAGGAGTTTCTGCTACTGTTCTTAAAAGGTTTACATTTTATCTTACAAATCGTTCCCAGTTTGTGTCCTTGGGGGGAAAATACATTTTTACCAACTCTAGTCCAGCAAGGTGTCCCACAGGGGTCTGTGCTTGGTCCCATCTAATTTAGCATCTATACATTGTCTCTGGATGACATTATTTGTAAGTTTGGTTTAGGTTTTCATTGTTGTGCTGATGATATGCAGATCTATAACAGCATGCACCCTGATCCTAATCTTGCGATTACAGCCCTTAGTGCACCTGCCTCGATGCGATAAAAGCCTGGATGCATGATAATTGTTTTAAGCTTAACCAAGAAAAAACAGAACTTCTTTTTGAACATGAACATCTTTACTCAAACTTAATATTTCAGAGTTGACTACAGTCAAGCACTTGGTTACTCAATCTCTTCAAGTGCGTAATCTTGGCATTATCTTCGACTCTGAACTTATGTTCGATGCACATATTAAAAAGGTATCAAAGATTGCATTTTTCCACTATAGAAATATTGCTAGACTGCGACCATTTCTATCATTGCCAGATGCAGAAAGGCTTATACATACCTTTATTACATCGAGGCTTGATGACTGAATGGAGATGGCACCAGATCGGCTATGTATTATTTGGTTTTCCATCAAGGTAATCATCAGGTCAATAAAAATTACAATTAAAATTACTAATTAATAATCAAGGTCCATCACCCAACACAAAATCAATTTGCTGAATGCTTAAACTGTATATTCCTGCGCTCAAACCTGCCAATCTAAAGGAAACGCTGGGTATGGCTGGGTATATTTTAGGTAATTTGTAAACTACCATAGACTTATAGTCTAAATAAAGCAATTTTCAGCTATTGCTGTTCTTACACTTACATACAATACAAGTGTGTGAAGAGTGCGTGACGTCACGTGCACTACCACCGTTGGCAGTAGACATTTTTATGGTATTATTTGGTATATAAATACAATATTGAACATTACAAAAACTTTTCCCTTTTTTCGTTAACAAATAATCTAGAGCTATTCTATTTTGCTACAACATTCAGCTTGTTGCATCCAATTGCTCTCCTAGAAGTGTTACGGCTTCATCAGTGTCATCCATAAATCTTTTTTGATTGTAATGTAATCCATTCTGTAATCGAATATTTTCTTTCTGTAAGTCAAAATAATATATATAAAAATAAATAAATATATGTCTCCACAGTCGCACCTCATGCTGAGTGTGTGCTCTCCTGAAGTCAACAACAATCTCCTTCATCTTCTCCACGTTCAGAGACTGATTGTTGTAATTGCACCACCCGGCCAGGCGGCTCACCGCCCTCCTGTAGTTTGTCTCATCTCTGTTGCTAATGAGACCCACCACAATCGTGTCATCCGCAAACTTAATGAAGAGGTTGGAGTTGTGTGATGGTGTGCAGTCATGGGTCAGTAGAGTGAAGAGGAGGGGGCTCAGCACACATCCTTGGGGGGCCCCAGTGTTCAGTGTGATGATGCTGGATGTTTTGTTGCCGACCCGTACTGCCTGAGGTCTTCCAGTCAGAAAGTCCAACAGCCAGTTGCACAGCGAAGTGTTGAGCCCCAGCTGAGTTAGTTTGTAGATGAGCTGTTGAGGGATGATTGTGTTGAATGCTGAACTGAAGTCAATGAACAGCATTCTGACATATGAGTCCTTTTTGTCCAGATGTGTGAGTGCTGAGTGGAGGGTAGTGGCGATGGCATCATCGGTTGACCGATTGGACTGATATGCAAACTCGAAGGGGTCCAGGGAGGGGGGAGGCAGACTTGATGTGGTGCATGACTAGCCGTTCAAAGCACTTCATGAGGATGGGGGTAAGTGCAACAGGACGGTAGTCATTGAAGCAGGATGGAGATGGCTTCTTCGGAACTGGAATGATGGTTTGTAGTTTTGAAGCATGTGGGAACAACAGCCTGACTCAGTGAGATGTTGAAAATGTCTGTGAAGACATCAGTGAGTTCTGCTGCACAGTCTCTCAGTACACGCCCAGGGATGTTGTCAGGACCCGGAGCTTTGCGTGCATTGATCCTGCTGAAGGATCTCCTCCCGCTGTCTGAGGTCAGCGTCATCACCTGGTCGCCAGGAGGAGGTGGAGTTTTCTGTGCAGAATCGAATAACTGCATCCTGCCCTGGTCTTCCATCGTTCTTACCCTAACAAAAACAAAATAATTCTTCCTTTTATATAAGCATGATATGCGTATGATAAAATAAAGACTTCAATCATATATTTTCTTCTGTATTTACATCCATAATTCAGAATAACCTGGTAATGGTGAATTAATGTTTCCCAACCAACATAAAAGAATTCCTATTATTTTAAATTTAAATATTTAATCAAGTTCCATTCTTATTGTAAAATGCCTATGGCTTTTGAATCAAAATTCCTTTTAATGTGGTCACCCAATCTTGATCTCATTCACCATTGCTCTACACCAGTTATAGGGGTGAGACGAGACACTTATCCCACGAAACGAGATGAGATTTTCAGTCTGTTTTTAATGTGTATATATAGGGAAAAACTGTCTTTTATTCAACTGAAAAACACAAAATGCAAAAAAAATGTAGCTTAATTCTGAAATCAAATTGTACTTTATGAAATTAAATATCTATTTTAATCACTATGCAGTTGTAAACAACATGTAAACTCTGTAAAAGGCTTTGTCACAAACTCAAGTGACCGGCAAGTATTTGCACAAAATTATATAGTACACACATAATATCCCTTTAAAGTAGCAGTCAGTCAAGTTTATTATTTAGTTAATTGATTTCCACTTTTTTTCCATTAAATATTTTCTCAACTCCTTTTTAATAGTATATACATTTTCACCTCAATTTATTAAAAGTTGAACAAAAATTACATGTCTAGGGCCCTGTGAAATGTTAAAAAAAACATTTTTTTTTTTAACCAAATTATGTGTTTTAGCATGTCTAACTGTTTGAATGCATGAAACAACATTAATTTATTGATTTAATTTTTTCTTAAAGTAAGCAAAAAATTTCTGGTTATCAAAATGAAGACATAAAATATTAATTTCATAATTTATCATTTAATTATTGAAAATTAAGCAAAATATTTTTTTGGCAAACGGGATTTACTATTAAAATTAAAATATGGAAGAAATGCTGTGTGATTATTCCTTTAAAATAATGTTTGTTTCAATTTAGTAGTAGTAGTGGTTTCTAGTGTCATTATTTCAAACCTGACTTTTATTTTGACAGGTTTCTTATATGTAACATATCTTACATTATATACCACTGGTATTATATACCAAGGTCTGTTTGAGGATATCATCACCTTCTCACTAGACGCATCGGAGCTCGTCACACCCCTAACAAGTTATCTTTCACGCTTTCTTATACCTTTATCTGCTTAACATCTACTGATTTCTGACAAGGTCCACTACATACATAGCTGGATTCACATTGATTATACTGGAACAATTCACATTTTGCCCAATAAAAGATCTTCCACAGAATGTGGAGTGGAGGTCATCCTCCACTGAGCTTGCGTGTCAGGACAGACCACGAGTGAAGGCACGTGCGAGTGCAGTCCTCAGTCTCACCAGCATGCTTCCTTGCTTGCCCCGTCTCCTGCTAGGTTTTCTTCTGTATCGGAAACAATCAATGAGCTTGCATCAGTCCTCTGAGGCACACGCCATGTACTGGGGATTGCATATCTTATGACCACCCGAGGGCCAACTAGATGCCCCAACATCCAACTTTCTAAGACTTAGCAGGAACTTTTGAAGTTTAGTTTATTTTAGACAGACTACTTGGGTTCAACACAATTGAGCTAATGTACAACAACACATTTACATCAGTCTGAACAGGCGTACACTGAAGCTCTTGCTTATTATGCCTACCTTTTTTAAAACATCTCATCTTTTAATAAAAAAACTGTTGTCTAACATCAGTATACTGTTGACAAATACTGTAACTAGACTACAATAACATTATTTTTGCCAAACAATACAGTTCCACAATCCAAAATACAACAAAAAGCAGCTTTTATTTATCACTCTTTAAATGGTTTCATAAAGTTTCAGTGTATTATTCTTAAATAGTTTCTTTAACTTGCTAAGTGTCCCACATATGTTTAATTCCTCTCGACAGCTGTTCCATAGAATTACACCTTTAACTGAAATACAATGGTATTTTGTATTGGTCCTCACTTGGTTCTTTTTAAACAGACAAGTTCCCCTTAAGTCATGTTGACATTCTCTTTCTGTGAACAACCCTTGGATACTTTCTGACAATTGATGATTTTTTGCTATGTTCATAATTTGTAATGTTTTTAGTTGTACTACTTCTTTAAACTTTAGGGCCTTTAGTTCAATAAATAGGGAGTTTGTTGGCTCCCTATAGTTGGTTTTCTTTACTAATCGTATGGCTCTCTTTTGAAGCATACATCTTGGATTGGTATTTGTTTTATATGCATTTCCCGATACTTCCACATAATAAGTAATGTATGGAAGCACTAGGGAGTAATACAAGGTATATAATGATTTTTCATTTAAATAAGTCTTTAATTATATAATAGTGCAACTGACTTTGAAATCTTGTTCTTAGTATAGGATATATAGGGCTTCCAATTTAAGTTATTGTCAATTATCACCCCAAGAAATTTAATTGCAGACACCCTTTTTAATTGCCGAAATATATTTCAGATATGCTCACAGAATATAAACCTAACAGAGCACTCAGACCATTAGGATCGAGTCAGTTAGAAATACCAAGGGTTCACACAAAACAAGGGGAGTCCTCCTTTAGTTACTATGCTTCCGCCAGCTGGAATCAGCTTCCAGAAGAGATCAGGGCCCGTATTCATAAAGATTCTAAGAATCTTCTCAGAAAACTCTTAATTCAGCTTAAAAACTTTTACGTAGGGGTCTTAGCTTAAGAGCGATTCGGGACCGATCTGAGAGCAGCTCTGAGTAAGGAAAAGACAAAAACTTTCATCTTAGTGAGGAGGCGGGGTTGACCCCGGTTGCTATGTATGACACAATCTTTTGAAGACTGTGATTGGTTGGTTGTCCAAGAAGGAAAAAAAGAGTGATTTTAAGTATAGGGTCTATTCTAATTCTCACTTTGAATTTACATGAGTAATTTTTCCCATTTGACCGTTCTCTCTCTCTCTCTCACACACACACACACACACACACACACACACACACACACACACACACACACACACACACACACACACACACACACACACACACACACATTATATGTGTGTATATAAATCCTTTTATTATTTACCATGATTTTAATTTCCTATTTAGAATCATAAAACTTGTTCCACTCTTTCCAATTACAGTGATTGCTGTCCTATTTAAGTGGCGATTTGAATGTTGGTTTTAATGTATCAAACATGGAATCAAAACCAAGAAGGCGGAGAAAGCCAAACTGGACAGAGGAACAGTGTTTACTGTTAGCCCAGTTACTGGATGAACACAAGGCCATTCTTAAAGGTAGATTATGGGTGTCACAGCAAGGGACAAGAAGCGGAAATGGGAGCGTATAGCACAAAGTATTAACGGTTCATTCCCCCTGGGAAGTCGTGGCCTAATGGTTAGAGAGTTGGACTCCCAATCAAAAGGTTATGAGTTCGAGTCCTGGGCTGGCAGGAATTGTGGGTGGGGGGAGTGCATGTACAGTTCTCTCTCCACCTTCAATACCACGACTTAGGTGCCCTTGAGCAAGGCATCAAACCCCCAACTGCTCCCCGGGTGCTGCAGCATAAATGGCTGCCCACTGCTCCGGGTGTGTGTTCACAGTGTGTGTGTGTGTGTTCACTGCTCTGGGTGTGTGCTCACAGTGTGTGTGTGTGTGTTCACTGCTCTGTGTGTGTGCACTTCAGATGGGTTAAATGCAGAGCACAAATTCCGAGTATGGGTCACCATACTTGGCTGAATGTCACGTCACTTTTCACTTTCTTGTGCGCACCTATAAGCCTGCTATATTCATAAATGCAGTTTTTTTGAGCCTGCAAGGTGGGAATGTCCAGTGGAAACGAAATGAACTGTGACACAATAAGATGTTCTGAAAGTGCTGTAATTGTTTGTGTGATCACTCTGCTTACAGAAGGTTGTGACAGACCCAAATCATCACTATTGCATTGTTGCATTTTCCCAGTTGCCAAATATCGTAATGTAGTGATTACTTTAATTTCTGGTGCTATGGCATTTCTGCGCTGTGTCGGAGATGTTAGCCCGTCTCTAATAAGATTAGTCACAAACATGATCAATGCACGGTCTAATCTATAGCGTCTTATTAACTCACTGTCATCCATTGTCTGCAACACATTTCTTCTGCCTCTTTGTCTTTCTGCCATTTTCTCCTCTGCTAAAGAAACTCTTAAGCCTCTTAAAAGTCAACGTCTGTGCTCCTAACAAGTTTGACCTTAAGACCTCTTTTAAGGGTTAAGATGCTTTCTGAATTACTTTTTTCTTTACTAAGATTATTTCTTTAATTTTAAGAGTAAACACCCACATTTCTAAGAATTTTCGTCACTAGGAGCTAGTTTTTGCATTAAGATTCTTTATGAATACGGGCCCAGATGTGCTAAACCCTAGTCACATTTAAATCTAGACTTAAAACCCATCTGGACAACCACCTAGAAGTGCATTACAATAGTCCAGTCTAGAGGTCATGAATGCATGAACTAGCTTTTCTGCATCAGAAACAGATAACATGTTTCGTAGCTTGGCAATGTTTAGAAGTTGGTAGAATGCAGTTTTTGCAACATGGGAAATATTTTCAAAAGACAAGTCGCTGTCTAATATAACACCAAGATTTTTGACTGTAGAGGAAGTAACATTACATCCGTCTAGTTGAAAATTGTAATCTACAAGATTGTGTAGTTTTTTTTTTTTGGTCCAATAATTAATATCTCGGTCTTTTCTGAATTGGAGAAGATTATTGGTCATCCAATCTTTTACATTTTTAACACACTCTGTTAGCTTAGATAATTTAGAAGTTTCACCTGGTCTCGTTGAGATATATAGCCGAGTATCATCAGCATAACAGTGGAAACTAATCCCGTATTTCCTAATAATATTACCAAGGGGCAACATGTATATTGAAAACAGAAGGGGAGCTTGGACGGATCCTTGTGGCACTCCATATTTTACGGATAAATGAGATGACTCCACATTTAAATAAACAAAATGGTAGCGATCGGACAGGTAGAATCTAAACCATTTTAGAGCCTGCCCTTGAATACCTGTATAGGTTTGTAATCGATCTAGGAGTATGTCATGATCTATGGTGTTGAACGCAGCACTAAGATAAAGTCAAAGTCAAAGTCACCTTTATTTATATAGCGCTTTAAACAAAATACATTGCATTAAAGCAACATTCATTAGGAAAACTGTCAATAATGCAAAATGATAGTTAAAGGCAGTTCATCATTGAATTCAGTTAGGTCATCTGTTCCGTTAAATAGTGTCTGTGCATTTATTTGCAATCAATTCAACGATATCACTGTAGATGAAGTGACCCCAACTAAGCAAGCCAGAGGCGAGAGCGGCAAGGAACCGAAACTCCATCGGTGACAGAATGGAGAAAAAAACCTTGGGAGAATCCAGGCTCAGTTGGGGGGCCAGTTCTCCTCTTACCAGACAAAACCAGTAGTTTAATTCCAGGCTGCAGCAAAGTCAGATTGTGCAGAAGAATCATCTGTTTCTTGTGGTCTTGTCCTGGTGCTCCTCTGAGACAAGGTCTTTACAGGGGATCTGTATCTGGGGCTCTAGTTGTCCTGGTCTCCGCTGTCTTTCTGGGATGTAGAGGTCCTTTCTAGGTGCTGATCCACCATCTGGTCTGGATACATACTGGATCCGGGTGACTGCAGTGACCCTCTGATCTGGACATAGACTGGATCTGGTGGCCACGGTAACCTCGGAACAAGAGAGACAGACTAATATTAGCATAGATGCCATTCTTCTAATGATGTAGCAAGTACATAGGTTGTTATGGGAAGTGTTTCCGGTTCACCTAATTAATGCAGCCTAAAAATCCTTTAACGGATTTGGATATTAAAAGCATATTAGTATGTTATGTGTAAGCCAGGTTAAAGAGATGGGTCTTTAATCTAGATTTAAACTGCAAGAGTGTGTCTGCCTCCCGAACAATGTTAGGTAGGTTATTCCAGAGTTTAGGTGCAAAATAGGAAAAGGATCTGCCGCCCGCAGTTGATTTTGATATTCTAGGTATTATCAAATTGCCTGAGTTTTGATGACGTAGCGGACGTAGAGGATTATAATGTAAAAGGAGCTCATTCAAATACTGAGGTGCTAAACCATTCAGGGCTTTAGAAGTAATAAGCAATATTTTAAAATCTATACGATGTTTGATAAGGAGCCAGTGCAGTGTTGACAGGACCGGGCTAATATGGTCATACTTCCTGGTTCTAGTAAGAACTCTTGCTGCTGCATTTTGGACTAGCTGTAGTTTGTTTCCTAAGCGTGCAGAACAACAACCCAATAAAGCATTACAATAATCTAACCTTGAGGTCATAAATGCATGGATTAACATTTCTGCATTTGACATTGAGAGCATAGGCCGTAATTTAGATATATTTTTGAGATGGAAAAATGCAGTTTTACAAATGCGAGAAACGTGGCTTTCTAAGGAAAGATTGCGATCAAATAGCACACCTAGGTTCCTAACTGATGACGAAGAATTGACAGAGCAACCATCAAGTCTTAGACAGTGTTCTAGGTTATTACAAGCGGAGTTTTTAGGTCCTATAATTAACACCTCTGTTTTTTCAGAATTTAGCAGTAAGAAATTACTCGTCATCCAGTTTTTTATATCGACTATGCAATCCATTAGTTTTTCAAATTGGTGTGTTTCACCGGGCCGCGAAGAAATATAGAGCTGAGTATCATCAGCATAACAGTGAAAGCTAACACCATGTTTCCTGATGATATCTCCCAAGGGTAACATATAAAGCGTGAAGAGTAGCGGCCCTAGTACTGAGCCTTGAGGTACTCCATACTGCACTTGTGATCGATATGATACATCTTCATTCACTGCTACGAACTGATGGCGGTCATATAAGTACGATTTAAACCATGCTAATGCACTTCCACTGATGCCAACAAAGTGTTCAAGTCTATGCAAAAGAATGTTGTGGTCAATTGTGTCAAACGCAGCACTAAGATCCAATAAAACTAATAGAGAGATACACCCACGATCAGATGATAAGAGCAGATCATTTGTAACTCTAAGAAGAGCAGTCTCAGTACTATGATACGGTCTAAATCCTGACTGGAAATCCTCACATATACCATTTTTTTCTAAGAAGGAATATAATTGTGAGGATACCACCTTTTCTAGTATCTTGGACAGAAAAGGGAGATTCGAGATTGGTCTATAATTAACTAGTTCTTTGGGGTCAAGTTGTGGTTTTTTGATGAGAGGCTTAATAACAGCCAGTTTGAAGGTTTTGGGGACATATCCTAACAGGGACATGCACAGACATTTTGAGGGGCAGGGGCTCAAGTGAAATAAAGGGCACTTCTCATAATTATTATTATTTTTATTTTTTTTAACAAAAAAGTATATATATATAAATATATATATATATATATATATATATATATATTAACACAACTCTGACTTCCTTTTAAAATAAATAATTAAAAAAGTTCATTCATTTAATCTTCCTCAAACTCACGCAATTGTTTCATTTTCAAAAGATGTCTACAAAATAATCAGTTCACAGAAACCATGGTGTCCTTAGTATTCACTATGTTTATAGAGCAGCAAAGGAAACCATTCCACAATGTGCATGTTTTGAAAAAATTTTCTATGCTACTAGTTTCAAGTATATATGAAGAGTTCAGATGCAAAAGCCTCTAAGTGCCATCTGAAATTTTCTTTTCTTTTTTTTTCAAGCTCGTATTTAAGTTCAGTAATTTAACTTAAATGACAATTAATAGGTAATTTTCATTGCAAGTAATGTGAAATAAGTGAACATAAACATACAAGCTTGATAAAAATGATCATTATTGAAGGAAATTACAGATGGCACTTAGAGGATTTTTCATCTGAACTCTTCATATTTAGAATAACCTAAATAACTGCATCAAACAGAGGGGCGTGTTTTACTAATAATTTGTTTATTTTTGCACAAGGCACTACATCGTTTTAATTATTTTGGTGTTATCAGAATACATAACACTTTAAAATTAAACTTACCAAAATAATTGAGTAAAAATTCAATAAAAGCCAATGTCATGTATGTATTTGTGGTGGTATGGAATACTATTTTATAAAGGTTTCGAGGAAATAAAAAAAGTTAAATTACTTAAATAGTTAATTTATAAATATTGTTATTTTTAAAGTTTAATGTTAACTTATTTCTACTCAGTTTTATTTATTAATGTACCAGATGCAGTTACTCAGATTTAATAAATTTTTTAGAGTGTATCCTCCATCTATAGATTTCTTCTAAATTCACCAATTTAAATTTCTAAATTTCAGGGGGAAAGACTCTTGATGTAAGTCAATAACTGGGGACGTTCTGTATGCAAATTAGGCGTCAACTAGTTAAAATGCGCACATTTGCATCTAATTGACAGGGAAATGCAGGTAAATATCACCTGGTGGTGATATATTCTTATTTTATTAACTTATTTTATTACATGGCTTGGTTGAATTCCAATGTAGAATGCGGTGTGTTATAACCAACAGACCGCTGTGCGGAGTATAACAGACCGTTGCCATGAAAAACAGAGCGTTGCTATGGACTCTAGGATTCTAACCGTAGAGACGGAGCGGACTATTTTCTTTAGCGGAAGCAATACAATCGGGTTTAACAATCGGGGGAGAGGGAGCGCTTCAGAACTCCTGACCTGATATTTAGATACTATATTTCAATAAATATATTTGTTTGACAGGGAAGCTGTGTGCAAACAGAAATATATATTATTTTTCAAAAATAAAAAAAAGCATCCCAGAAAAAAGGGCACTTTCTCTCCAGGAATAAAAAGGGCAGGTGCTCAAGCCCCCTTTCATGTCTATGTGTGCACGTGCCTGACAATGAGGAATTAATAATAGTCAGAAGAGGATCTATGACTTCTGGAAGCACCTCTTTTAGGAGCTTAGATGGTATAGGGTCTAACATACATGTTGTTGGTTTAGATGATTTAATAAGTTTATACAATTCTTCCTCTCCTATGGTAGAGAATGAGTGGAACTGTTCCTCAGGGGGTCTATAGTGCACTGTCTGATGTGATACTGTAACTGACGGCTGAATGGTTGCAATTTTATCTCTAATAGTATCGATTTTAGAAGTAAGTTGGTTCATAAAGTCATTATTGCTGTGGTGTTGGGAAATGTCAACAGTTGAGGCTTTATTTTTCGTTAATAAAGCCAATCAACCGCTAATCAACCGCTCTCACCATTCACAACTCCTGCAACCAACCCTGAATGCCTCTCCAAACAACTGTTCACACCACTCACAACTCCTGCAACCCACCCTGAACACCTCTCCAATCAAGCGCTCTCACCATTCACACCTCCTGCATCCCCCCTCTCCCCCACACCTGCAATACAGATCAGCGAGGATGCGGTGCGTCAGGTCTTCCGGAAGCAGAAAAGGAAAAAAGCACCAGGCCCAGATTGCGTTACACCAGCCTGTCTGAAATCCTGTGCTGACCAGCTGGCCCCCATCTTCACACAGATCTTCAACAGATCGCTGGAACTGTGCGAAGTCCCTTCATGCTTCAAACGCTCCACCATCATCCCTATCCCAAAGAAATCCAAAATTGCAAAAATCCAAAATTAGTATCGATTTTAGAAGTAAGTTGGTTCATAAAGTCATTATTGCTGTGGTGTTGGGAAATGTCAACAGTTGAGGCTTTATTTTTCGTTAATAAAGCCAATCAACCGCCAATCAACCGCTCTCACCATTCACAACTCCTGCAACCAACCCTGAATGCCTCTCCAAACAACTGTTCACACCACTCACAACTCCTGCAACCCATCCTGAACACCTCTCCAATCAAGCGCTCTCACCATTCACACCTCCTGCATCCCCCCTCTCCCCCACACCTGCAATACAGATCAGCGAGGATGCGGTGCGTCAGGTCTTCCGGAAGCAGAAAAGGAAAAAAGCACCAGGCCCAGATTGCGTTACACCAGCCTGTCTGAAATCCTGTGCTGACCAGCTGGCCCCCATCTTCACACAGATCTTCAACAGATCGCTGGAACTGTGCGAAGTCCCTTCATGCTTCAAACGCTCCACCATCATCCCTATCCCAAAGAAATCCAAAATTACAGGACTAAATGACTACAGGCCTGTGGCTCTAACGTCTGTAGTCATGAAGTCATTTGAAAAACTGGTGCTGGCCCACCTGAAAGACATCACTGGACCCTTGCTAGATCCTCTTCAGTTTGCCTACAGAGCAAACAGGTCTGTGGACGATGCAGTAAACATCGGACTGCATTATGTTCTGCAACACCTAGACAGACCGGGGACCTATGTGAGGATCCTGTTTGTGGACTTCAGCTCTGCCTTCAACACGATCATCCCAAACCTCCTCTTGCCCAAACTAACTCAGCTCTCCGTGCCCACCTCCATCTGTCAGTGGATCAACAGCTTCCTGACAGACAGGCAGCAGCTAGTGAGACTAGGAAAATACACATCCAGCACCCGTACAATCAGCACCGGAGCTCCCCAGGGCTGTGTTCTCTCCCCACTGCTCTTCTCCCTGTACACTAATGACTGCACATCTAAGGACCCCTCTGTCAAGCTCCTGAAGTTTGCAGATGACACCACACTCATCGGCCTCATTCAGGACGGTGACGAGTCTGCTTACAGACAGGAGGTTAAAGAGCTGGCTGTCTGGTGCACTCTCAACAACCTGGAGCTTAACACACTCAAAACAGTGGAGATGACTGTGGACTTCAGGAGAAACCCCCCTGCACTCCCCCCACTCACCATCATGAACAGCACTGTGACTGCAGTGGAGTCATTCAGGTTCCTGGGCACCACTATCTCTCAGGACCTGAAGTGGGACATTCACATTGACTCCATTGTGAAAAAGGCCCAGCAGAGGTTGTACTTCCTTCGCCAGCTGAGGAAGTTTAACCTGCCACAGGATCTGCTGAAACAGTTCTACTCCACCATCATCGAATCCATCCTCTGCACTTCAGTAACTGTCTGGTTCAGCTCAGCTTCTAAATCTGACCTCAGAAGACTACAGAGGGTAGTCCGGACTGCTGAGCGAATTATCGGTACAACCCTCCCATCTATTCAAGAACTGTACTTATCCAGAGTGAGCAAAAGGGCTGTTAAAATCACTCTGGACCCCTCACATCCAGCACACTCCCTCTTTGAACTGTTGCCATCTGGTCGACGCTACAGAGCACTGAGCACCAGAACGACCAGACACAGGAACAGTTTCTTCCCTCAGGCAATCCATCTTATGAACAGCTGATAATAACTGTGGGACACACTACACTATTTATATTTATATACACATACACTTATTTATCCAACACACATACTTAGCGTACAGTTAAAACTTTTCCACATAATATACATGTACATACATAAATGCTCATTTTAATATACCTGCCATACATTGTCAATTTGTATATTGTCAATCCTTACCCACCTATTTGTATTTTTTTGTATTTTTATTCCTTATTGTGTTTTTTGTTGTGTCGCTGTTATGTTGCACTGCGGAGCTCTGTCACGAAAACAAATTCCTCGTATGTGTGAACATACCTGGCAATAAAGCTCATTCTGATTCTGATTCTGATTCTGATTAATTTAGCCACTGTATTGAATAAATACCTGGGGTTATGTTTGTTTTCTTCTAAAAGAGAAGGAAAGTAATCGGATCTAGCAGTTTTTAATGCTTTTCTGTAGGATGTTACTTTCCCAAGTTTCGCCAAGCAATACGAAAAAAAAAAAAAGATAAACTGCAGTGCTTTACAACTGTAGTACAGGAAGAGCTAAATAAACTTACTGTATCTAAACCAATAACATGTTTATTAAACCCTGTACCCACTAAAATTACTGAAAGAGTTGTTACCTGTAGCCGAAGAACCACTTCTTAATATCATTAACTCGTCATTATCTTTAGGTCACTATCTTTAGGTAAAGTAAAATAAGATGCAGCCTTGATCTGACGCAAGAAGCAGGTCATTTGTAATTTTAACAAGTGCAGTTTCTGTGCTATGGTGGGGCCTAAAACCTGACTGAAATTCTTCATACAAATCATCTTTGTGCAGGAAGGTGCTCAATTGAGCAGACACAACTTTTTCAACAATTTTAGACATAAATGGGAGATTTGAAATAGGCCTATAATTTGCCAGTTCACTAGGATCTAGTTTTGATTTCTTAGAGGCTTAATAACTGCCAGCTTGAATGGTTTTGGGATGTGACCTAAAGATAACGACGAGTTAATGATATTGAGAAGTGGTTCTTCGGCTACAGGTAACAACTCTTTCTGTAATTTAGTGGGTACAGGATCTAATAAACATTTTATTGGTTTAGATACAGTGATAAGTCCTATAGTTGTAAAGCACTGCAGTTTGTCTTTGGGTGCGATGGATAAAACTGAAGTGTTAGACGCTGTAGAATCTACATTTGCTATTGTATTTCTAATGTTATCTATTTTATCAGTGAAGAAATTCATAAAGTCATTACTATTAAATGTTGATGGAATATTAGAATCAGGTGGCGTCTGGTAATTTGTTAATCTAGCCACGGTGCTAAATAAAAACCTTGGATTGTTTTGATTATTTTCTATGAATTTGTGGATATGCTCTGCCCTAGCAGTTTTTAGAGCCTGTCTATAGCTGGACATACTGTGTTTCCACGCAATTCTAAAGACTTCCAAGTTAGTTAATCCATTCGCGCTCAAGACTATGAGTTTCTTTCTTGAGAGAGTGAGTATTACTGTTATACCATGGGACAGTAAATTTCTCTAACCTTTTTCAATTGGATGTGGGCAACAGCTTCTAATGTATTAGAAATAGTGCCCATGTTGCTCGTTCTATCCACTAACTGCCGCCAGAGTTTGTGTATTCCGTGGTCGAAGAGGCTCCTTGATCTAACCACAGCAGCGGATCTGAAACAGAGAGTGCATCGGTAGCAGAGCCAAACAACTCCTTGAAGTGGTAAGTGAAACCTTTGAAAGTGATTTATGGCATTGTTGGCACTCCATATTGCCTTCACCCATGATAGAGTGTGACCAGACAGGAGAGAGAGACCAGAAAAGCTACCTTGGCACACCCTGTGGGGAATTTCTGCAGTTGCATCTT
The DNA here is from genome assembly GCF_963082965.1 of Carassius carassius. Classification (NCBI taxonomy): domain Eukaryota; kingdom Metazoa; phylum Chordata; class Actinopteri; order Cypriniformes; family Cyprinidae; genus Carassius; species Carassius carassius. Next base: position 53,372,026 of record NC_081755.1, read on the forward strand.
GATGTACATGGATACTTGGAGGAGAAAGCCGCGCATCAGGCTGTTTCCCCCGCGTAGGAAGTAAGTAAAGCCATGGGACTGGCAGATGCAAACTGAGGATTGGGTACCGGCATGAGTGAGTCACGGAGGGTGCTGACCAGCTCCTGCAGAATGTCTGGAAGACCAGGGATCCATGGGAGTATCTGTTATTGTAACAAGGAGTCGGAGGCGTTCGGATCCATATGCAGCATTTATTAAACAGAATGGTCATACAGGCAGAGATCAGGAATGGCGTCAGGTGTGTCAGGGATAACCGGAATCGTAACCAGAAACAAGCAGAGATCGGGACAGGCAGCGGAGAATCAGAGTTGGAATAAACAGTCCAAAGGTCAAAACACAGGAATAACAAAAACAGGGAAAACGCTCGGAAATGTCAGACTGGCTAAACAAGACTTCGCAGTGAGTGAGAGTGAGTGTGCTGCTTTTATGTGTGTGTGTAAATGTGGTGCAGGTGTGGCAAGGAAATTGGCTGATGAATGAGGTGCAGGTGTGGCAGGGTGATTGTGATGCAGTGACTCATGGGTAATGTAGTTCAGGTGTGGTGCAACAGTTTGAGAGGTGCTAGTGTCCAAGTGACAACTGGTGGTGAATGGGTGGAAAGGTCCTGACTGGAGTGCCCTCTACTGAAGCTCAGGGGGACTCCATCTAATGATCGTGACATAGCCCCCCCCCCCCCCCAAAGGAGCGGCTTCCAGACGCTCAAAACAATCTAAGAGGGCGGTGGAGTGGAGGCGGAACAAGGGGAGGGATGGAGGGCCAGGTCCATGAGGAAGTGCCGTGGTCGAGGACCGGGGCAGAGCAGGCAGAACTGGAGCCCTTGCTGGGCCTAACTCAGGAAAGCAGGAGCCCCTCCTGGGCCTGACATAGGAGACAGGGGCCCGCCATGGGCTTAACTCGGGAACAGGAGCCCGCCATGGCCCTAACTCGGGATCAAGGGTCCACCAAGGCAGAGCAGGTGGCGTGGAAGCCCACCAGAGAGGAGCAGGTGGAGCTGGAGCCCACCATGGAGGAGCAGGTGGAGCTGGAGCCCACCAGGGAGGAGTAGAGGAACACCACAGCCGAGAAGATGGGACAGAAGCCCACCAGGGCGGAGCAGAGGACCACCACAGCTGAAAAGACGGGACAGAAGCCCACCAGGGCGGTGCAGAGGACCACCACAGCCGAGCAGACGGGACAGAAGCCCACCAGGGCGGAGCAGAGGACCACCACAGCTGAGCAGACGGGACAGAAGCCCACCAGGGCGGAGCAGAGGACCACCACAGTGGAGTCGATGGCACCGGACAGCAAGTCTGCTCAGGTGGGACTGAAACAGAGAACATTAACAGGTTAATAGCGGCCTCCGTGGCCGTGATGAGATGGTAGCTGGCCTCCGTGGCCATTACAGGGCAGGCGGTTAGTTCATGGAGGACCTCCGTGGCCATGACAGGACAGACAGAGAGTTGGTGGATGGTCTCCGTAGCCCAGACCGGAATGAATGAGAGCTCATTGACGGCCTCCCTGGCCGTGACAGGATAGGACGAGAGCTCTGAGATGTGACGAGGCTCTGGGAGTTCGGCTGAGATGTGACGAGGCTCTGGTAGATCTGTGGTGATTTGATTGGGTTCATGAAGATCAGCTGTGACCTGACTGTGCTCATGAAGATCGTTGGTGACTTGACTGTGCTCATGAAGATCAACTGTGACTTGACTTCGTTCACGGAGGTTAATGGTGACTTGACTTTGCTCATGAAGATCGTTGGTGACTTGACTTTGCTCATGAAGATCGTTGGTGACTTGACTTCGTTCCTGAGGATCAACTGTGACTTGACTTAGTTCACGGAGGTTAATGGTGACTTGACTTTGCTCATGAAGATCATTGGTGACTTGACTTTGCTCATGAAGATCGTTGGTGACTTGACTTTGCTCATGAAGATCGTTGGTGACTTGACTTTGCTCATGAAGATCGTTGGTGACTTGACTTCGTTCCTGAGGATCAACTGTGACTTGACTTAGTTCACGGAGGTTAATGGTGACTTGACTTTGCTCATGAAGATCATTGGTGACTTGACTTTGCTCATGAAGATCGTTGGTGACTTGACTTTGCTCATGAAGATCGTTGGTGACTTGACTTTGCTCATGAAGATCGTTGGTGACTTGACTTCGTTCCTGACGATCAACTGTGACTTGACTTAGTTCACGGAGGTTAATGGTGACTTGACTTTGCTCATGAAGATCATTGGTGACTTGACTTTGCTCATGAAGATCATTGATGACTTGACTTTGCTCATGAAGATCGTTGATGACTTGACTTTGCTCATGAAGATCGTTGATGACTTGACTTTGCTCATGAAGATCGTTGATGACTTGACTTGGTTCCTGAGGATCGACTGTGACTTGACTCGGTTCCTGAAGAACGACTGTGATTTGACTCGGTCCTTGAAGATCACCTGTGACTAGACTCGGTCCTTGAAGATCACCTGTGACTAGACTCGGTCCTTGAAGATCACCAGTGACTAGACTCGGTCCTTGAAGATCACCAGTGACTTGACTCTGTCCTTGAAGATCACCAGTGACTTGACTCTGTCCTTAAAGATCACCAGTGACTTGACTCTGTCCTTAAAGATCACCAGTGACTTGACTCTGTCCTTGAAGATCACCAGTGACTTGACTCTGTCCTTGAAGATCACCAGTGACTTGACTCTGTCCTTGAAGATCACCAGTGACTTGACTCTGTCCTTGAAGTTCACCAGTGACTTGACTCTGTCCTTGAAGATCACCGGTGACTTGACTCTGTCCTTGAAGATCACCAGTGACTTGACTCTGTCCTTGAAGATCACCGGTGACTTGACTCTGTCCTTGAAGGCCACCGGTGACTTGACTCTGTCCTTGAAGGCCACCGGTGACTTGCCTCTTTCCTTGAAGGCCACCGGTGACTTGACTCTGTCCTTGAAGGCCACCGGTGACTTGACTCTGTCCTTGAAGGCCACCGGTGACTTGACTCTGTCCTTGAAGGCCACCGGTGACTTGACTCTGTCCTTGAAGGCCACCGGTGACTTGACTCTGTCCTTGAAGGCCACCGGTGACTTGAATCTGTCCTTGAAGGCCACCGGTGACTTGACTCTGTCCTTGAAGGCCACCGGTGACTTGACTCTGTCCTTGAAGGCCACCGGTGACTTGACTCTGTCCTTGAAGGCCACCGGTGACTTGACTCTGTCCTTGAAGGCCACCGGTGACTTGACTCTGTCCTTGAAGGCCACCGGTGACTTGACTTGACTCTGAAAGGTCAACGGTGACTAGCTTTGGCTCTGGAAAGTCCATGGTAACTAGTCCTGACTCTGGAAGGTCAACGTTGACTAGCCCTGATTCTGGAAGGTCAATGGTGACTAACCCTGACTCTGGAGGGTCCACGAGCACCTGACTAGACTCTGGAGGGTCAACCGGAACCTGACTCGACTCTGAAAATTCAACGGTCACCTGACTCGACTCTGGAAGGCCAACAGGAACTAACCCTGACTCTATAAGGTTGACGGTGACTAACCCTGACTCTGGAAGGTTGACGATGACTAACCCTGACTTTGGAGGGTTCATGAGCACCTGAGAGTTCACTGGAACCTGACTCGACTCTGGAGAGTTCACTGGAACCTGACTCAACTCTGGAGAGTTCACTGGAACCTGACTCGACTCTGGAGAGTTCACTGGAACCTGACTCGACTCTGGAGAGTTCACTGGAACCTGACTCGACTCTGGAGAGTTCACTGGAACCTGACTCGACTCTGGAGAGTTCACTGGAACCTGACTCGACTCTGGAGAGTTCACTGGAGCCTGATCAATGGTGACCTGACTAGACTCTGGGAAATCAACGGGGACCTGACTTGACTCATGAAATTTAACTGTTGTTTTACTTGACTTTTGGGTGTTAGTAGTGACTTGACCTGACTCTGGAAAGTCGACGGGGACCTGACTTGACTCTAAAAAGTCGACAGGGCTGGCGGCCATCTTGTGCAGTGTCGCTGGGCTGGTGGCCATCTTGTGCAGTGTCACTGGGCTGGTGGCCATCTTGTGCAGTGGCGCTGGGCTGGTGGCCATCTTGTGCAGAGGCGCTGGGCTGGCGGCCATAACAGGACAAGGCTCAGGAGTGGTGGATAATGCAAAAGTGCTGTGTTCCTCCTCCACAACACCCACAGTATATGCAAAGCTGCTCAGTTGGAGTGCCAGATCAATATAATACTGCAGAGTCCAGTGAGGATCATGCAAAGGCATGAGTGAGCCAAGCGGCTCAGATAGGCCACCACGAAAAAATATCATCAGGCATATCTCGTCCATGATAGATAAATGGGCAAACTCAATAAAGTTCTTCACATAGTCCTCGATGGGCCTAATTCCCTGACGTAAATGCATAAGTTGGCTTACTGGATTCATGGCTGACCTGGATTTACTCCTTAAAGCTGCTGGATCCTGGTTTGGCGAAGTCTTCTGTAACAAGGAGTCAGAGGCGTTCGGATCCATATGCAGCATTTATTAAACAGAATGGTCATACAGGCAGAGATCAGGAATGGCGTCAGGTGTGTCAGGGATAACCAGAATCGTAACCAGAAACAAGCAGAGATCGGGACAGGCAGCGGAGAATCAGAGTCGGAATAATCAGTCCAAAGGTCAAAACACAGGAATAACAAACACAGGGAAAACGCTCGGAAATGTCAGACTGGCTAAACAAGACTTCGCAGTGAGTGAGAGTGAGTGTGCTGCTTTTATGTGTGTGTGTAAATGAGGTGCAGGTGTGGCAAGGAAATTCGCTTATGAATGAGGTGCAGGTGTGGCAGGGTGATTGTGATGCAGTGACTCATGGGTAATGTAGTTTGGGTGTGGTACAACAGTTTGAGAGGTGCTAGTGTCCAAGTGACAACTGGTGGTGAATGGGTGGAATGGTCCTGACTGGAGTGCCCTCTACTGAAGCTCAGGGGCACTCCATCTAATGATCGTGACAGTTATGGTCTGGTCTTCAGTCACAAATCAGGGGCACAGAAAGAGGTTAGTGGGTAGAGAGGGTTTGTTGAATGGATGAATTGTAGGAGAGTCACAGCAGTGGGAACTGTCCAATGGGCAATAGCCAGGCTGAGGTGAGCAATCACGTGGTAAATGGACACTGAGACAACAACCAGGAGACTAGGAGGACAATGAGGGAGAAACATGGGAGGATCTTCAGAGGTTTTGGAGACAGAGCAAGCACAGGTTTGTTTGCAAGGGATCTGGGAACAGTTCATAGAGGTGAACGGTAGACCAGATGCAGAAGTATTGATGTGGTGATGGTTTTATACTGAGGAGGTTTATTAAGTGCAGGTGCAGGTGATCAGTACTCCGGCGATTGGGATCAAGAGTGGTAATGTTGATTCCCTGACATTAGCACTATGCTGTTCTCACTCTCCAGTTTGCTTAATCCACTGAAGAATTTTGGAAACTCCTTTTTCACTTTTTCTTTGTAGATTAAGGCCTAGTCCACACGGACACGGGTATTTTTATAACCAGAGTTTTTCCTCCAGCGTTTTAAAAAAAATCCCGTCCACACATGTTTGGTTTAAAAGAAATCTCCGTCTACATGAAAACGCAAAAACACGCCATCAAGCACTGTCATGAGCATGCCACACCAGCAGGCGGCGATATCACCCTAATCGTAAAGCCACGTTGGCCATAAGCCTAACAAAAAGTTATTACCGGTTGCACAGAATCGTCAACAAAGCAGGTTGGTGTGTGCGCGCAGGAAATTCATGTAGAAGTGTAGCATCGCTAGCATTCTGAGACAAGCTTCCCATTTAGCGTCTTCTCTAAGTTGACAGCATATAGTCTGCACAACTCGACTCACAGAGAGAGAGTGTGTTTGGGATCGTGGTGATTGTTCTGTTGAAGTGACTCTGGATCTAAGACCTGAGGATACAAGTTTTTGTGCTGGCTGGAATACGAAGTGTGATCTTGTTGGTTGGTGAGTCGATTAGGAAGTGGTGTGGGATAGCATCGGCCGACGGCCTGTATAGGTCCGGTAGCGGTGCTGTCACACAACTTCTGGTTGATCATTAAACTAATAAGTTAAGCTAAGGATGGCAGGGAAACAAGTGGATTGTATGGATTATGGCGAAATAGAAGGGAATGGTAGTGATGAGAGGAGGGAAAGTGAATGGGAGGAGGTAGGGAGAAAGTGTAGGGATAAGAAGGAGGCTAGCCGTAAAAGAAAGAAAAAAGGATGTGTTGGTTCAAATGGGTGCGGAAAGTGAGGAAGATGAAGGGAAGGAACCCAAAATAAGATTGTTTAACGTAGTGGTACGATTTGAGGGAGAAGGAGGAGTTAAAAGAATTGATCCACTTAAGTTAACTAAAATATTAAAAGAAAAGGTAGGAGAAGTGAAGTATGCAAGGATTTTGGGAGATGGAAATCTACTTGTAGGATGTAATAATGAAGTACAGGTGGAAAAAGCAAAGAAGATGAGTTGTATTGAAAAAAAAAATAGTAAAAGTAGTAAGAGTGGGGGAGAAAATAATTGGAGGAAGTAAGGGAGTGATATATGGAATTCCACTTACTGTGAATATGAAAGAGTTGGTGGAGAACCTGAGAATGAAGAATAGGTCAGTAAAAAGTGCATATAATAAGAATGACAAGGGGAATGGAAAAAGTAGAAACAGAATCTGTATTGGTTGAGTTTGAAACAAAGGATGTACCAAAAGAGGTATATTATGGAATTATGAGATATAGCATAAGGGAATATGTACCTAAACCAATGAGATGCTATAATTGTCAGGAATTTGGGCACATGGCTAATGTATGTAAAGGAAAGAGAAGGTGTGCTAGATGTAGTGGGGATCATGAATATGGAAAGTGTGGGGAAGAAGTAAGGCCAAAGTGTTGTAACTGTGGAGGGAACCATAGTGTTGCATTTTGGGGATGTGAAGTGATGAAAAAAGAAGTGAAAGTGCAACAGATAAAATAACAAAGAAACATTTCATATGCTGAGGCTGTAAAGAGAATTGAGCAGGAAAAGAAGAATCAGAGTGAAGAAAGGGCGACAAGGGAAGATCATCAAGAAAAGAAGGAAAAATGGGAAGAGAAGAAGAAAATAGTGACATTCATTGCAGGGGTGATAAATGCTACGGCTGAAGTCAGGTCTAAAACTGAAAGAATTCAGATTATTGTTAAAGCAGCAATACATCATTTAGATATGGCAGGATTAAAGTGGGAAGAAGTGAGGGATGAACTCAGTGTACAGTCGAGTCAAGAGACAACATGTGTGGGTTAATTTTAGTAATGCTAATCCTTCATTGGAATGCAAGAAGCTGGATCGCAAATGGGCAAGATTTTAAACAATTTGTTAGAAGTAGAAGAGAAAAACCAGATGTTATATGCATTCAGGAAACCTGGTTAAAGCCTAATTTGGACTTTATAATATATGGATACATATCAGTTAGACAAGATAGGGAAAATGGTGGTGGTGGGGGATGTATTACATTTATAAGACAAGGGATTCCGTATAGGGTGTTAGGTGTAGGAAAGGAACAAGAATATGTAGTGGTAGAAACATGGGGGGAAAGGAAAAAAATGGTAGTGATAAATTATTACAATCCGTGTAGAAAATTAGATATAAACAAACTTGAGGAAATAGAGGGGCAAGACAAAAATAATATTGTATGGTGTGGGGATTTCAATGCGCATAATGCATTGTGGGGTAGTGAGAAGATGGATAGTAATGGACAAGTAATTGAAGAGTTATTGGATGAGAAAAACCTAGTATTTTTAAATGATGGAAGTAAAACAAGGATAGATGTTAGTAATGGGAGGGAATCTGTACTTGACCTCACACTGGTGTCCAGTAGTATGGCGCCGATATGTGATTGGAGTGTCTATAAAGACGGAATAGTAGGAAGTGACCATTATCCAGTATTGTGTAAAATTTATATTTCTTTATCTCAAAGTACAGAAAGAAGAGGAGGAAGATGGATATTTGAGAAGGCTAATTGGGAATATTTTCAGGAAGAAAGTGACAGATATTTGAACCAGATTGATTATAATGACTATATAGAGACACTGGAAAGTAAAATAAAGAATGGTATAATAACAGCAGCAATGAAGTCCATTCCAAAAAGTAAAGGTAATGTAAAGCGGAAAACCGTACCATGGTGGGATGAGGAATGTAAAGAAGCAGTCAGAAACAGGAACAAAGCATTTAAAATAATGAAAAGAACTCATAACTTCATGCATATGATTAAATATAAGCATGCACAGGCAATAGTGAGGAAAACAATTAGACAGACAAAAAGAACATATTGGAGGAATTATTGTAGTTCAATTGGGAATACAACTCAGATCGGAGAGGTGTGGACAATGATTAAAAAGATGGGTGGTGAAAGGAGAGAATGGAGTTACCCAGTACTGAGTAGTGGAAATGAAATTGCAGTGACAAATAAAGAGAAGGCTGAAATGTTAGCAAATACATTTGTCAATGTGCACAGCTCTAATAATTAATCTGAAGAAGGGAAGAGAGGCAGAGAACTAAATCTGAAAAAACTAAATCTGAAAATGTAGAGGCACTTACGAAGATGGGAAAAGTAGAGGATGAGCAAAATGTACTGTTTAACATGGGAGAGTTAAATAGAGCAATGGCCAAAACTGGGAAGACTGCACCAGGAAAAGATGACATTTGTTATAGTATGTTGAAACAGTTAAGTGAGGAGGGGAAAAATAAGTTGTTGATGCTGTACAATAAATTGTGGAAGGAAGGGAAATTACCAAAGAGCTGGAAGGAGGCAATTATTGTTCCGATAAGAAAACCTGGGAAAGAAGCTAGTAAACCAACAAGTTATAGACCTATTGCCCTGACATCTCATGTCTGTAAATTAATGGAACGTATGATAAATGAGAGACTAATGTATATTATGGAAAAAAGAGGTATGGTGGTTGAATGTCAAAGTGGGGTTAGAAGAGGTAGGAATACTATGGATGCAATATTGTGTTTGGAAGATAACATAAGAAAAGCTCAAGTAAATAAAGAGACAACAGTGGCAGTATTTTTCGATGTGGAAAAAGCATATGATATGCTATGGAGAGAGGGATTAATGGTTAATTTGTATAATATGGAAATTAGAGGAAATTTTCTTAATTGGATTAAGGATTTCCTGGAAGGAAGAACAATTCAGGTTAAAATAGGGGCAGACATGTCAAGTGAACATGTTGTAGAGAATGGAACACCTCAGGGGAGTGTTGTAAGTCCCACATTATTTTCAGTAATGATTAATGATATATATGTAAATATACCAATAGGTATGGGAAGATCACTGTTTGCGGATGATGGGGCAATATGGAAAAAAGGAAGAAATATAGAACATGTGGTAAAACAAATACAAGAAGGGATCCAGCAGGTTGAGAAATGGGGAATGAAGTGGGGTGTTAAATTTTCTATAGAGAAAACTAGTGATGTTTTTTACAGGGAAGAAAATTAAGGAAAATATTCATATAAAACTATATGGAAGTAATTTAGAGAGAGTTAAAACATTCCGGTTTTTAGGAGTACAATTTGACACGAGGTTAACATGGGTAGAACATATTAGGAATGTAGAAGATAAATGTAAAAAAGTAATAAATATAATGAGATGTTTAACAGGACTAGAATGGGGAACAGACTATAAGTCACTGAAATATATATATGTAAGTTTAATAAGATCAAGGATGGATTATGGAAGTGTGGCATATGGATCAGCAACCAAATCTGTACTTCAGAGGCTTGATCTAATACAGGCTAAAGCACTGAGATTATGTTTAGGAGCAGTTAAAACATCACCAGTGTGTGCTCTACAGGTGGAAGCGGGAGCAATGCCATTGAACATTCGATGTAAACAATTGCTAGTAAATTATTGGGTAAATCTAAAAGGACACGGAGATAGTCATCCAACTAAAAGAATACTACAAGATCATTGGGAAAGGGAGAGAGCACAAAAGTTTAGTTTTGGGTGGATAGGAGATGAGGCAGCGAGAGAATTGGGGGTGTATGAAAAGGAATTCTGCCCAACAGTAACATGGCCTGATACACCGGTATGGAAGCTAGAAACAATGGAAGTTGATTTTAAGTTACTTCGAGTCAAAGCAGTAAGTAATAGTACAGACCTGGCAGCGGAGTTTTATAGAGATATAGATTTTAAATATAAAGAGTATGTTCAGATTTATACAGATGGATCAAAGGATCCAGAAACAGGAAAGACTGGATCTGCAGTTTACATTTTTAATCAAAGAGGTGAGATAAGCAGACGAACAACAAATGATCTGAGTGTGTATGCAGTTGAATTATACGCTATTATGTTAGCATTAGAATGGATTGAGGAAAACAAAATTAAAAAAGCTTTGATTGTAAGTGATTAAGTGTCAGCTTTATACAGTCTCATGACTGGTATATCTAATAGCCACCAGGATTTACTGTATTCAATATTGATAATGTACACAAAAATGAAAGAAAAATGCTATGAGATTCAACTGAAGTGGATTCCTGCTCATATTGGCATTGTGGGTAATGAGAGAGTGGACAAGTTAGCTAAACAAGCTGTTAAAAAAGAGAATATCGAAGTAAATATTAAGTTGTCAAAGTCTGAAGGAAAGAGTGTAGTATAGAAAGAAGCCATTAGAAAATGGCAAAATCAGTGGGACAGGGAAACTAAAGGGAGACATTTGTATGCTATTCAAAATAAAGTAAGGGTTGTGAAGAAAAGGGGAGGGAATAGAAAAGAAGAAATAGTTATGACAAGATTAAGGATAGGTCATAGTGATCTGAATAGCACATTACACATTATAAGAAAGCACCCAACTGTTTTTTGTAGTTGTTGTCAGGTTGCAGAAACTAGGTTTCTAGAAACTAGGGGACACTTCATCTACAGCAGTGTTTCTCAACCGGGGGTACGTGGACCCCAAGTGGTCCGTGGCATAATTGCAGGGGGTCTGTAAAACCATTTAAAAATATATATTTTAAATATCCTAAATTTATTTTTTAGCTTTATTGTTTAGTATTACTAAAACCAGAATTAAGGTTGAAATTACAAATTATTTTAAATGACCTAATTTATTTTTGCCGCGATTTGCCGCCATTTTACTCAATCCAGTATGTTTACAGCGCGTTGATTTCAGTCAGAGAACTGTCACATAGGGGAGAGCAGCAATCATGGACAGGTGGCTTAAAAAAAATGATGGGCCATCTACCAGCGGGTCTGACACAAGACAGGAAAATTCCAGCCCACCAGAAAAGCGAATTAAAAAGGACAGACCAAAAGAACGTCAATATCAAGACAGTTACAAAATGTTTGGGTTTACCATGACAACGACTGAGCCTCCACAGCCATTATGTTTTCTGTGTGGTGAGGTCCTGTCTAACCACGCAATGAAACCATCCCATTTACAGCGACATCTGACAACGAGACATGCTTCATATGTAGGTAAATCTGCAGACTTTTTTTACAGAAAACTTTCCGAATTTCGGAAAAGTCAAGACACACTAAAAGAGGCAACACAGATGAACAGTTCTTCCCTGCTTGCTTCATATGAGGTATCTTTGCTTGTAGCCAAATCGAAAAAACCATACTCAGTTGCTGAGGAATTAATTGTGCCAGCAGCTGCCATCCTAGCAGAAACAATGTTGGACAAGAAGGCAGCAGATGCAATTAAAACGGTGCCTTTATCCAACGACACTGTATGCCGTCGGATTGATGATATGTCTGCGGATATCCTTGCGCAAGTGGTGGAAAAATTAAAGCGGTCTGACTATTTTGCTTTGCAATTAGATGAGTCAACTGACGTTAGTGGCAAATCACAACTGGTAGCGTTTGTTCGCTTCAAGGACACAGATAATATCACCGAACATATTCTTTTCTGCAAGCCAATGCTGGCCAGAACTACCGGCGAGGATGTTTTTAATGTTGTGGACTCTTTTTTCACGGAGCACTCGTTGAACTGGCAGCGCTGCTCACATATCTGCACGGACGGTGCAGCGTCAATGACGGGGCGCACCCGTGGATTCCTCGCACGCGCAAAACAGGTAAACCCTGGCATTAAGACAGTTCACTGCATAATTCACAGGGAAGCTTTAGCTTCAAAACGTATGTGCCCCAAATTACACGAAGTCCTTAATGATGCTAAATGATGTTAAATCATCAACTTCATTAAATCCCGACCTGTAAATGCCAGATTGTTTGAAAAACTATGTGATGGAGCAAATTCTGAACACCAGCAATTATTGCTTCACACTGATATACGCTGGCTCTCAAGGGGAAAAACACTCCAGAGACTGTTTGAGTTACGGGATCAAGTCAGTGACTTTCTTACTGAGCACTTGCATTCACTTGCACCACTGCTGAAGAACAACAGCTGGCTGGCATATTTAGCTTACCTGGCAGATGTTTTCAGCAGGCTGAATGACTTGAACTTGGAATTGCAAGGAAAAGACACAACTGTCCTACACCTGTATGATCGAGTTTCAGGGTTCATGAAGAAAATTGAGCTCTGGTGTCAGAAATGCCAGAATGGGGATGTCAGTAGTTTCCCTCAGCTGGACATGTGCCTTGTTAATGCTAGAGCTGAAAAAGTGAGCATTCTGCAGACAGTACAGGCACACTTGGACAAAATTTCCTCTGAATTCAGATCATATTTTCCTGACATTGAGGTTCATAATTCTGCACTTGACTGGATAAGGAACCCTTTTGTGTCTACCTGCACCCAGACCGCTCCTGTTACCCTCCAGGAAAGACTTATTGATTTGTCCTCAGATAGGGGTTTGAAAATAATGTTTTCAGAAACATCACTGACACAGTTTTGGTGCAATGTTGAAAAGGAGTACCCTGATGTTGGGAAACATGCTCTGTATGAACTGCTGCCTTTTGGATCAACCTATCTGTGTGAGGTCACATTTTCAGCCATGGCACACATAAAAACAAAACAGAGAAACAGACTCAGCTTGGAGAGGAACCTTATTGCTGCTGTTGCTACACTTCACCCCAGGATGCAAAAGCTTATTTGTGATAAACAGGTGCAAATTTCACATTAAACAAAAGATTCAAGCAAAATAACATTCAGATGGATGTGCTAAAAAGTTAAAGCCAAATTAGATAGATGGCAGTGTTGAAACTGTTCCATGTGTTGAAAGAGAATGTTGTTCCAAAGAATTGGTTGTAGATGAAGCATGTGTTGTGTAATTTTAATGCAGTAAAATTAAATTTTAGTATTAAAAAGTGTAAATGTTACAAAAGAAAGTAACATTCAAATGGACGTTGTTAAAATATTAATCTCAAATTGGACATTAATGGACATGTAATGTTTTACAGAATGCAGTAGAATATTGTTCTGAAATTGACAATGTTGTTGTGATTGATTGTGTAATGTGTTGTGCCATTTCAATGCAATCAAATTAAATGGCCAGATGCAATTCAAGTTGCCAGTCATTAAAAAAAATTTAATTACTTAACTTGCATTCACTGATATTGCATTCATAGCGTTTAACTGTGAAAATCATTGTGGTTGGAAAGAAAACAGTGGATGGCAGATGAGAACTGGGGTAGGGGGTCCATGAGGCTGGTTTCAGATATTATGGGGGTCCAATACTCCAAAAAGGTTGAGAAACACTGATCTACAGTGATATCGTTGACTTGATTGCAAATAAATGCACAGACACTATTTAACTGAACAGAGATGACATCACTGAATCCAATGATGAACTGCCTTTAACTATCATTTTTGCATTATTGACACTGTTTTCCTAATGAATGTTGTTCAGTTGCTTTGACGAATGTATTTTGTTTAAAGCGCTATATAAATAAAGGTGACTTGACTTGACTTTAGAGACGGTCAAATTAAGTTCACATGTAAAGGTTATAGTGCATTTTAGGAGTGCATATATGTGTGTGTCTGTGTTTTTTTTCTTGCTGTAAAAAGATTGACAAACCTTTGTTGTAATCAAGTTCTTTACAAATAAATAAATAAACAAATAAAAGTAAATAGTTTCTGGCTCCTTAAATGGTCTTTGCACACAAACATTAGTGTTCAGAATCCTCGTGTGTTTCAAACTCTTACTGGAGTTTAACATTGGCCAACGTTTATTAAAACAAATATAGTGGAGGAATTAATCTCTGAACACCCCGGATATGTGTTTTATTATTCGTGTGTGTATTTGATTTGAGCGCGTGAACGGGACTTTTATTTGGGAACGTCTGTGTGACGTCATAAGGCTGCGCCGTAAACCAGACTTTATTGGAGCTCGTAACTCGACTGAAGAAAGGTTTGTGTTTTAAACATTTCAAGTGTTTCAGTGAAAGCGAACTGTTTTTCACAATCCAACAATCAGTTCTGTTTTCTTCTCTCTTTAGATACACGTGACATAAAGATGTCGTTTATTAAAGAGGAGAGTGAAGACATTAGGATTGTAGAAGTGTTGAACATCAAACATGAAGATACCGAGGAACAAAAAGGTTTGTGTCTTTTGATTTTTCTGAAGAATGTCCTCAATTAAAGCCAATAAGACACAGATCCTGTTAAGATTATTATGGGGTGAAATGTCCTTTCTAATGAGTTCTCCATAAGCCCCATCTACAGAAAAACAAAAACAGGCTTAATAAATAAATATTTATCGACCTCAGTTGGGACTAGAAACTTGACATGTCTATGGGGAACAATAAAATGTTTAATAAGACTGAATTTGAATTTAACGTGATTAAAATTTTATTGAAACATTAGAAATTAAAAAAAAATTCTGTAATGTTTAATAGTTACACAATAATTCTATATAACCGAAAGTGACATTATGACTAACTTTGATATATCTCGCGATACAATACAAAAATATAAAAATACAAGACGTCGTTATAATCTCTGTGAAATGAGTGACTTTCAGCGAGGACTCATCTGAACGCCTAAAACTGCAGCCTCTGATTATGCAGGAATACCCTACTCGATGAAACAGGGCTGATAAACCGTAGAAACACTGAGAAAGATACAGTAAATACTCTAGTGTAGTCATTTACCTGTAGCTGTTAATGATGATAGGTGTCAGCAGATTTCTGTTTATGCTTTCATTGTTCATTCTTACTGTTATTTAGAAATACATAGATTATGTGCATTAGCAATCATGTGAGAGCAGTGTTACTAGGGCTGGGCGATATACAAAAAAAATTCTATCTCGATATTGTCAATTTTTACGATATTCGATATATATCTTGATATGTTTGCATTTGCATTTAAATAATAAAAAATTAAACATGATTTTCTTTTGCCCATTAAAAAAAAAAAAAAAAACTATTTAGATTAAACAGCTAATTTAAGCAGTTAAAAATGTAGACCAAGAGATCACTTACTGCTTTTTATTAAATGAATATATGTAGGCCTATATGTAACTGAAGCAGTGCAAATTAAGTAACAGTTACAGAAAGTGCATTCTTCTTTCTAGTGCATGCAATTCACAATTTAAACTATGCAACTGGGATAAGTATTTTATTTTAATTTTTTAACAAGTTTTTAAGCTAAGAACACAAGTCTGTCAACTGTCTGTGGTTTTAAGAGAAGCTCTGTGGCATGAAACTATGTTCCTACTGACACTAAAAACCCTCTTAGATGGGGAGCTAGTTGCTGAAGCACATAGCTATTTCTTATATATAAATATATATAAATGAATACCAAAGACTTTTGCATTTTCTCTGTCTAGATTATGGAAACTGGTAAACATATCAGTGAAATTCCCCAATAGTAATTCCAAATGGCCATAGCCTATGTTTCTCTATTCAAACATCAGCGGTCGAGTAAGTGCATTTATTTTGCGATCACAAATGCAAACAATACAGTTGAGATCTCACGACAGAACACAGACCGGCTGAACGACGCTTTCATTAGATCGCTCAATTCCAGCTTGTTAGTGTTTTCAGATTATCGTCAGCGGCTCTTCCGCAATGAGGAGCGAGCACGTGCGCATGGTTGCCAGATTGCTTAAAATAAGCAAACATCGGGCAGAAAATGTATCCTTGTAACAGTGGAGCTCTGATTGGGAGATTTAAACTCTTGTTATCTGGCAACCGCTATCATTACAGCTCTCGTAGTAGAGGGGCGTAGAGCAGTCAGCAGTTACAGGTTCCTTTTTGGACATTCGGCGCGTTCTTTTAGGAAAGTATGCTTGAATTTGAAATATTCGATATTCCCGATATATTCAAATTGTACATCGTCTTCAAAATTATTCCGATATTATCGCTAATATTCGATATATCGTCCAGCCCTAAGTGTTACTGAATTAACATTTTAAACGGATGTGCTTTACACTCTTACTTTTGTGTCAACACTTTTTTAATATAGTGATATAATGAAATCTGCCTCTTCCACACAGAAATTCAGCTGGATTATTCCCATCAGTTTACAAGTGAAGACGAGCATCAAAGCTTCAGGAATAAATCTGTAAAGACTGAGTTTATTAAAGAGGAAAGAGAGGAGATGGGAGATCCAGAACCCTGCGGAATCAAACACACTGAAGATACTGAAGAACTAACAGGTTGGTGTTTATTCTTTATGATATTTTATTAACAAGGTTCGGGAGGAGCACGTCAGATCCTAATTAGCACAGGTGGAGCACACTTAAGACAATCAACACTAGGGTATAAATACAGCTGACTTACCTCTATCCATTGAAGGTTTATCAGCATCCCCCCCCACCCCATCTCCTCCACTTAGAGCTCATATTACACTTTTATATGGGGGGGGGTTACTCTAGGTTCGGGGCGTTCCTCGGACAGCACGCCAAATATCATTATAATACTTCAGGACACTTCCTGTGAACTGGGTATTTTTTTGCAAAGTAAAAATGTTAGACAATTGTGTTGTTGATCAAACACATTTTAAATTTCTACCTACACAAACATGGAATTTGTGCCTATGATGTTTTAAAAATCTTATTTGAAGATCAATATACCTCATTCATGGAAAGTTTCAGGGACGTACTGTATAAAGAAATAAAGAAACAATCAAATTAAAATAAGTCTAGCACTCTCTGTTCTATTTCTATTTGATCTGTTTGTTTTATTTTTATAAAAACAAAAATACTTGTCCCTCTATCACTTTTACTCTCTGTTCATTTTCTTACTGCTTGTATTTAAAAAACGAAAAGAAAAAACCCTCTACAAAACACTAGCTTTCTATGGTCTTTTTTCTATTCTGTCTACTTGTTTTCTGTGTATGTGTGTTTATATATATATATATATATATATATATACATACATACATACATAAGTGCTGTGTATTGCCAAGAATCTGTAGATACAATGCGTATCACGATACTGGGGTTATGATACGATATGTTACAATACATTGCGATACTGTCAGCAACTGTCAACACAATTCAATTCAAGTTTTTTCAATTCTTTGTATAGCACTTTTTACAATACAAATTGTTGCCAAGCAACTTTACAGAAAATGAAGTTTCTACAATATTTTGTAGTTGCTTATCAGTGGTGACTCAGTTTATGTACATATGGCAGAAATGTAAGGAAAATCTATTAAAGACGTAATCAGAAACAGAAATTATGTGATGCAATCAAACTTATAGCAAAATTTGGTAGTTCTTTATGTTTTTAGTTAAATGTATAATGCAGATAAAATGTATTTTATAAAAACACTAATATATATATATATATATATAAAATTTAGTTTAGAATTGTGATGTGTAATGTCACAACATTTTGATCTGAGCAAGACATTACATCTGTTTAATATCAGTAAAAAAAGTTCTTACAGGATTCCTAATGAAAACAAAACAATTATAAAACAATTAAATTAATACAGATGTCGAACCTTTCCACTTGGATTTCAGAGGTTTTTAATTTTGTTTATGATGTTCTGGGGGGAATCGCCAAAACCGCAACGTGAGCACCACCCCAACTGTACAATAACGCCCCCAAAAAGAGAGAAAGCTGCAGCCGCGCAGCGCTGTGCCCCAACCCTGCGCAAAACCCTCTTCACACGGGACGCGGCGGGACGAAGGCAGCGCCATTGCAACGGACCCACAGTGGAAGTTACCACAAAAGCACAAATGATGATAGCCCACTTCAGCTTTGTACACCAAACCAGGAAATGGGACAATTCTTTCATCCTCCATTACTAGCAGCGAATAGCAATATTATGTGCTGCTATCAAACAGATTCGCCTGTCCACCCTTAGAAAGATGGGCATCTCTGGAACAGCACTCCTGTGGTTGAAGTCCTACCTCTCTGACAGATCCTTCAGTGTGTCTTGGAGGGGTGAAGTTTCTAAGTCACAACAACTT
The DNA here is from genome assembly GCF_963082965.1 of Carassius carassius. Classification (NCBI taxonomy): domain Eukaryota; kingdom Metazoa; phylum Chordata; class Actinopteri; order Cypriniformes; family Cyprinidae; genus Carassius; species Carassius carassius. Next base: position 53,390,342 of record NC_081755.1, read on the forward strand.
GCTACTGGGGTTCCTCAAGGCTCAGTACTTGGACCACTTCTCTTCTCCATCTACATGACATCATTAGGATCTGTCATTCAGAAGCATGGCTTTTCTTATCCCTGCTACGCTGATGACACCCAACTCTACTTCTCATTCCAACCAGATGACCCGACGGTAGCTGCTCGCATTTCAGTCTGAGTGACATTTCTAGCTGGATGAATGACCATCACCTTCAGCTTAACCTTACGAAGACAGAACTCCTGGTGATTCCAGCTAACCCATTGCTTCATCACAACTTCTCTATACAGCTGGGCTCATCAACCATAACTTCTTCCAGGACAGCCAGAAACCTAGGAGTTGTGACGGATCATCAGTTAACCCTCTGGAGTCTAAGGGTATTTTTGGGGCCTGGAGAAGTTTTGTCATGCCCTGACATTTGTGCTTTTTTCAGTTTCTTATAAATATCTAAATGGGTAAAGTCTAATCTCACTGTAATCAGCACAAACTGGGCTATAATAATATAAGAAATGCATGTATGTACATGATTGTGTTTTTGAGAAAAAAAATATTATGCGTGGTTAGTGAAAAACTAAAAATGTTAAAACACTTAAATAAGGCAAAAAAACACATAAAGAACAATGGTTCCCGGGATTTTTGAGAACTGGAGCTTGTAGACTAGAATCTTTCTTTCTAAATTATGTGAAAATCATCTTGTTTACTCACTCACAGAAAACAATATATTGATTTACATTTTCTAAGACACTTTTTGTTGGTAAAAGTCATATGCGAGTAGGCGTCAACTATCATGAATATCATTGTGATTTACACCTGAGAAGACAAAGGCCTGCATAATGAGCTGCATAATGAGCTGCATAATGAGCTGCATAATGAGCCTCTCAGTCATCTGTGTCACTGAGAGGGAAGAGTTACAAGAAAGAATGTGAGAACAAAATAAATCTATATAATTTTATGTTTGTAGTTTATTTAGAATATATTTAATTATCCCACAACATAATTTAATATCCACTTGGGGGAGCAGTTAAACAGTTTATTAGAAACAAACAAAGCTGACTTTCAAACAAATTATTTGGCATCCTTACTCCAGTCACACAATCCTTCAGAATCCTTTTAACAATCTTATTTTCTACAAAAAAAACATTTATTGTTATTATTATTATCATTATTATTAATGTTGAAAAGAGCTGAGAATAATTTTCTGGGTTTTTAGGGGGAATAAATTGAAAGAAAAGCATGTTTTTACATTTGTGACAGTTATCTATTTGTTACATTTATATTATTTACATCAAGCTTTTGAATGGTATAGTATTGTATATTGTTATTGAAACTTCATAATGTTTCACTTGATTACTATACATTTAGTCAGGAATTATAGTTTGGGAAAAGTCTTTGGAAAAAGTCTAACTAGTAAAATGTTTACACGTTATGTGAACACTAGTACAAGTATATAAATAAATAAAAAGAGACTTACTCATGTTTATGATCTCTGCTGAATAAAGTGCTTCATTCTTTTTTTTTCTGAGGAAATCCATTTCTCAAATCCTCAACCACATCACATCTTTTTGGGGTGAATTATGTCTTATTCCTCTCATCGCGAAGCAAACAGTAAAATAAAAGAACTTGAAGAACAGTCTGGCTGCTTTTTCTTCTGTTGTGGGCGTATTCAAGCCGCGCGCTTCAGTTTGAATCTGAATAGCGCGTTCAGCGCGGGGGCGTGGTCACATTAGATATAATGAAGGGAGACGTGAAAAACAGACATCGCGTTGTTTTCATATGGATTACTTTATCACAGAATATCTGTTTTCGGCGGCACTTGTTTAGTTTAAAAATAGACATGTCAAGCTTTCTATAGATATCTCTCTCATGTCTCTTCGTTGAGTATTCACGGAGTTACAGTTCATTTAAATGACGTGTTTGTAAAAGAAGATCAGCGCAGACAAAGGCTGCAGACAGCACACCTTGTTTGTTATCTTTATTTTATAAGTGCACAAAGTTTTGTTGTTATTATGTCTGTATCCAAAAAAAAGTAGACCCTTTACAGATTCGATTGATGTATTACTCTTATCTGTACGATTAAAACTGAAAGTGTAATTTAAGGTCTTTTCGGGGTTATCAGGAGAAAATGACTCAAAACGCGTATCCGCGTTAATCGACTCGAAAGGGTTAAGCTTCACTGACCACATTGCTACAACGACCCGGTCCTGCAGGTTTGCCTTATACAACATTAGGAAGATTAGACCCTTCCTGTCAGAGCAAGCAACCCAACTTCTTGTCCAAGCTCTTGTTCTCTCCAGACTGGACTATTGTAATGCTCTCCTGGCTCTTCCTGCATGTACTATCAAGCCTCTGCAGTTGATCCAGAATGCAGCAGCGAGGGTTGTCTTCAATGAGCCAAAAAAAGCTCACGTTACTCTTCTCCTCATCAGGTTACACTGGGTATCAGTAGCCGCTCACAACAAATTCAAGGTACTGATGCTTGCCTACAAGACGACCACTGGCACGGCACTAACATACCTGGTTATGGTACCATAGGTCCTGGCTAAGTGTTCTGTACTAGACTAACTGAGACTTGTCATAGCACTTTTATTCTGTTGTTGTTCTTTTGTTGATTTGATTGCTTCTGTTGTTGCTAAATAGGGCAGCAACTAACGACTATTTTAATAGTCGACTAGTCACCGACTATTGAAACGATTATTCGACTAATCGAATAATTATACAATTTTTCTAAAATTTAGCATGAGATTGCTTTAATTCTGTGGAAAATGATAGTAAACACAAGAAAGAAGGGGGTACTTCAATGAAAAATGCATATTTTATTGAACTTTGCTGCTGATAGGCCGATTCATACTAAAAGTAAATAAAAATGCCCTGTCTAAAACCAATTAGGCACAGCGCTCGGTCAGTATAGACATAAATGCATAAATAAAGAAACTATCATTTTTATAAAGGACAGGCACATTTGTTTTATAAGAAAAAATAAATTAAAATCAAGTAAACATTTTCTTCCTGTAGACCAGGGGCAGGCACATTAGCAGCAATAAAACAGTAAACAAAAATATTAAGTGCATTTTGTGATGCACTTAATATCTGTTGCAAAAGAACTTTACAACTCGTCTCAAAATTATGAAATCTAACGGTTTTAAAATAAACTTTCAGAGTCGTCTGAATTTAAGTTGTAAACATGGACTGTGTGATACTACCTGGACACAAACCTGTCATGGTGGACAGACCAAGTTTAAAATCAACATGAGGCTCAGGCTATGTCGTTCAGTTGCGACCATGGAGAGCGGCCTCATATCATACTGACTCAGTGAGGGCATTCGCCTGTTGTGGGGTGCACGTCTGCTTCTTTTGCAGAAAGGGGTCCATGGTGGCTCTCTTATTCAGACTGCATGCATTTAATTTAAAATACTTTTGTCAGGCACAGTCGGGCATAACGTTAAATCCTTTTTTTTTTTTTTTGCGAAAATACGCTTATAAAATGTGACCCTGGATCACAAAACCAGTCTTATGTTGCACGGGTATATTTGTGGCAATAGCCAACAAAACATTGTATGGGTCAAAATTATAGATTTTTCTTTTATGTCAAAAATCATTAGGATAATGATATTAAGTAAAGATCATGTTCCATGAAAATATTTTGTAAATTTCCCACCTTAAATATATAAAACATTTATTTGTGTGAATGGATGCAGCACTATCGTCAATATAAATGGACAACTTTGAAGGCTATTTTCTCAATATTTCGATTTTTTTGCACCCTCAGATTACAGATTTTCAAATAGTTGTATCTCGGCCAAATATTATCCTATCATAACAAACAATATATCAATGGAAAGATTATGTATTCAGCTTTCAGATGATGTATAAATCACAATTTAAAAAAAATTACACATAAGACTGGTTTTGTGATCCAGGGTCACAAATGTACAATGTACATCCAAAACAAAACGCATTGGCTTCCATGTTATTTAAATCTTACCGAGGCGAGTCAAACTCAGTTTCATTCAACTGTCCGACGTGCTTTCTCTTTAAATGTTCATGCATCACCGAGGTGCTGCCGTGATACGCAAGGACTGCTTTGCAAACCATGCAGGTAATCTTTTTATTCGCCGTATCCAGGCTAAAATGCTCCCAAACTTTAGATGTTTTGGTACGCGCAGCTGCTGCGTTGGACGCCGCCATTTCTGTATGTTATCGCTCAGCAGAGAAGCTAATGCGCATGTGCGACTCTCGGCAGAGATTGTAATGAAGAAAGATGCCTCACTCGGTCGGAAAAAACATGTCTGGCGACAACTTCGACAATGAAATTCATTGTCGACTATTTCCATTATCGATTTTTGTCGACAACGTCGACGAATCGTTGCAGCCCTATTGCTAAATTATTAAATGTAAATCATCTGAGAAGTGACTTAATTTATATTATCTCATTATTTGTATTTAAATTTGTATTTAATCATCTTATTTTTTCTTTCTAGCTTCCGGCTTTGCTACCGTTTCGACGTTCTAGCTTACTGCTCTGCGCTTTGCTTCTTTCTAAGATTTTTCTAAGAATTTTACTTCAGAAGATCAGCACAGTGCTCAAACAACAGATTTTTGAAACAAAGTTACTTGCTGGACTTCCAAAACAGTCGAATCATCATCCATGTGGGGAAGAATGATATTCAGAAAGAGCAGTCAGAACTCCTTAAGAAGGACTTCAGTGAACTCTTTGAAACACTTCGAAGACTCAAAGTTCAGTCGTTCATCAGTGGACCACTCCCAGCAAGGGGAACAAATATGTTTTCACGGATGCTTGGGCTGAAAACATGGCTACAAAGATCTTGCAGTAAAAAAGGTGTGAATTTCATTGACAACTTCAATCTTTTCTGAGGCCATAGACAACTTTTTAAACCAGATGGCCTCCACCCAAACAAACTTGGTGCTAGAGTGCTTAAGGACAGTATCTACTTTTTCCTCCGCAGGGCTTAAAGTTCTCCGGCACCGCGCCGGATTTCCGGCGTGCAGTGTTTAATCCTACATTTAAAAAAATAAATAATAATAATCTTGTTTATCACTTTTGAGTCAATGCGTTCGCCTACCAATGGTATGACATTAACTAACATTAGCAGCCAGTCAGAATGTTTTGCTTTTATAAACACGAGACGCGCATAATAGTATTCAATTGCAGAGTCGCAGCTCTGATGAATGGAGAAGCGCGACAAAAAGCTGTGAGGCGAAACGGTCAAATATATCCATCTAGCGTATTTACATAGAAAAGCTCATTATAAAGACGCGGAGCTTTGTAAACCGCTCAGAGTAATCATGTCATCTCCTTAAGAATGATATGATTGCCAAAACATATTTACCGGGATTTCTAAAAAGGTCCTGTTCACACATGATGGTAACTTTACCAGTGAAGACTGTATGTGTGAAAGGGGCTAAACTCTTCCTCTGTATACGCTGTGAATTTTATTTGCTTAAAGTAATCTGGAAAAACTGTGTGCATTATCTCATTAGATTTGTAACGTAAATCATTTATAAACCTTTGCCAACACAGCAGATATATCAACCTATGTCTAAATATGCCATTGTATTGTACATCGCGATTTCAAAATAAATGTTTCTGCACGTGGCCAAATATTAAAATTTTATGGATTTAAACATTTGTTTTATCAAGCTGTAAAGTGAAACATCACCAGGCTGTTGGCACCCTCTGCAGATATTTGTTTAAATACATTAATGTACTTAAGTTATGTTCATGTTTTATATATATATATATATATATATATATATATATAATATATGCATATTACATTATGTATTTTAACAGTGTTGTTCAATACAATCTTGTAATTTCTTGGTTTTGATGTTTTATTTGAGCCAATTATTATTGCCTCATTGTTAGTTTATATATAAATAGTCATACTTAAACCATGGTTTTCACTTAAGTCTTTTTGTTACAAAAAAAGCCCTAGATTAGTTCAAATATTTCTAAATACAACTGCATTGTTTTACTTTTTGTAATAAAAAGACAAACATTTTATTGGAACTTTTAAAAACAGTATTAAAATATTGTCACATTCTAGTGAATCAAGTATATGTACTTTGTCTCATCTGAATAGCTAAGTTTATTGTCACACCCCTAGTATCGATAAGCGATTATATAGCTCATAATTTTCCAAGTGTATGATACAGCTTTCATTCTTCAGGTCAATCATATATTCATGAAAAAGAAAATCAGTTTGAATAAAGAAAGCAATAACTTTGCCATAGTATCCTTTCAAATGTTAAAGTTGTCACAGTCATAGCATGCTTTGCATGTGCTGCCCCGCCGGTAAAAAGTTCAGGCTCAGGATTTTTTTTTTTTTTGCTTTAACCCCTGCCTCCGTCATCCTGCAGCAGAGTGTGTCAATCCATTCAGCACACACCGGGTCCGAGTCATCATGTGGTGGACATATCCCACAAGGACACTGATAACTCCATGCAGCCAAAACAAGCACTGCGGACGGACACTATCCCAGCTGAACCTTCCATCTGCTGAGGGTGAACCAAAAACAACTGATAGCAGCTCTCAGTGATACATGTCGGGTCCCCGTTATATAGCAGCAACATTCACAAATGTTTACAGAACAAGCGGGAACCCAGTATGCCTGTAGCTTTCTCTATTTCAGTTTTATCACGTGCTAGAAAGTTTACGGCCTTCTCAAACCGAAGGGCAAACTCATCTAATCTGCGGCCTATTATGGATCAAACTAAGATTGATGTAAAGACAGAAAGAACTGCCATCAAGTTAGCATCTTTAAACATCCGCTCACAAAAAAAATAAATCCTTTCTAATTAATGACTTTATAACCACAAGGATATTGTGGCTACTAAGATTGCACCTAAATCAACAATTTATAGGATCATCAAGAACTTCAAGGAAAGAGGTTCAATTCTTGTAAAGAAGGCTTCAGGGCATCCAAGAAAGTCCAGCAAGCGCCAGGATCGTCTCCTAAAGAGGATTGAGCTGCGGGATCGGAGTGCCACCAGTGCAGAGCTTGCTCAGGAATGGCAGCAGGCAGGTGTGAGCGCATCTGCACGCACAGTGAGGACAAGACTTCTGGAAGATGGCCTGGTGTCAAGAAGAGCAGCAAAGAAGCCACTTCTCTCCAAAAAAAACATCAGGGACAGATTGATCTTCTGCAGAAAGTATAGTGAATGGACTGCTGAGGACTGGGGCAAAGTCATATTCTCCGATGAAGCCCCTTTCCGATTGTTTGGGGCATCTGAAAAAAGGCTTGTCCAGAGAAGAAAAGGTGAGCGCTACCATCAGTCCTGTGTCATGCCAACAGTAAAGCATCCTGACACCATTCATGTGTGGGGTTGCTTCTCATCCAAGGGAGTGGGCTCACTCACAATTCTGCCCAAAAACACAGCCATGAATAAAGAATGGTACCAAAACACCCTCCAACAGCAACTTCTTCCAACAATCCAACAACAGTTTGGTGAAGAACAATGCATTTTCCAGCACGATGGAGCACCGTGCCATAAGGCAAAAGTGATAACTAAGTGGCTCGGGGACCAGAATGTTGAAATTTTGGGTCCATGGCCTGGAAACTCCCCAGATCTTAATCCCATTGAGAACTTGTGGTCAATCCTCAAGAGGCGGGTGGACAAACAAAAACCCACTAATTCTGACAAACTCCAAGAAGTGATTATGAAAGAATGGGTTGCTATCAGTCAGGATTTGGCCCAGAAGTTGATTGAGAGCATGCCCAGTCGAATTGCAGAGGTCCTGAAAAAGAAGGGCAAACACTGCAATACTAACTCTTTGCATACATGTCATGTAATTGTCGATAAAAGCCTTTGAAACGTATGAAGTGCTTGTAATTATATTTCAGTACATCACAGAAACAACTGAAACAAAGATCTAAAAGCAGTTTAGCAGCAAACTTTAAAAAAAACTAATATTTATGTAATTCTCAACTTTTGGCCACGACTGTTAATCCTGACTGGAAATCCTCACATATACCATTTTTCTCTAAGAAGGAATATAATTGTGAGGTAGGGGTGTAAAGGTACTTGTATTCGTACCGGACCGTTTCGGTACAGGGCTTTCGGTACGGTGCATGTGTGCACCGAATGACTGAATACAATATTTTTGGTGCGGGACATAGGTACATTTTCGTGTTTCCACACGAACATATTAAGTGGTGGAAGTCTCCGCGTTCAGCGCAAATCCCGCCCTGCAGCTGATTCTACGCAGCTCCTGTGTGCATTTAAACAGACCTTTGCTCTTAATTCCGATCGGGCCAACCCAATAACGAAATCTGAGCAGGTCTAAAAACTGAAACTGTTGTTGCTGCACTTTACACTTTTTATATAAAAGTGAAAAGTTATATATATATTTTTAAATATGAGCAGGCCTACAAGCTGGGATTGGTAATGCTGCACTCTAATCATATAGTTATTTATTTATATTTTTCATTATATTTTATTATGTGATATTGGTTTGAGACAGAGTATTTTATTTAGTGGAGAACTTTGCAGCATTATTTTATTTCTTATTCATTTTTTATTATACATATATTTTATTATATTTTATTAAAGTGTTTAAAAAAAAAGACAAACAAATTGTTAAAAAAAGTTTAAAGTAATAAACAATCTGCAGTTTAATGTTTGAATTTCTTTTCCTTACTGTACCGAAAATGAAGCGATCCGTGACTTTAAAACCGAGGTACGTACCGAACCGTGATTTTTGGGTACCATTACACCCCTATTGTGAGGATACCACCTTTTCTAGTATCTTGGACCGAAAAGGGAGATTCGAGACTGGTCTATATTTAACTAGTTCTTTGGGGTGAAGTTGTGGTTTTTTGATTTGGAGGCTTAATAACAGCCAGTTTGAAGGTTTTGGGGACATATCCTAACGACAATGAGGAATTAATAATAGTCAGAAGAGGATCTATGACTTCTGGAAGCACCTCTTTTAGGAGCTTAGATGGTATAGGGTCTAACATACATGTTGTTGGTTTAGATGATTTAACAAGTTTATACAGAATGAGTGGAACTGTTCCTCAGTGGGTCTATAGTGCACTGTCAGATGCGATACTGTAGCTGATGGCTACTGTAGCTGACTGGTCTAGTGTAGCAGGGAGACAGGATTTTAAGTGGGATGCAACCAGTTTTTCAAAGTGCTTGGCAATGATGGGGATGAGGGCAACGGGACTGAAGTTGTTAGGGACCGAGGCAGTAGAGTGCTTCTGTACTGGCACGATGGTGGAGGTTTGGAAGCTGGTGGGGACAGTTGTTTGGGCTGTAATAAAATGCTGTGAATTTTTAGAGTTTAGCTGAAGTGTTTCTGCACATTGTATATGAACCTATGAAATGCCTAACCGAATTGCACTGTAGGGGGCGAGAACGAGTCTTCGAACTTGTGTGTATGCCTACTGTTTTTTTTTTTTTAAGAAGCTTCCCAATGGAAACCTCGACAAGTAGCACGCCTGTTTCACACATATTTGATTTGTTTCCTAATAAGAAAAAAAGAAGTCTTCAGCGTCTCTGGCCTGTGTCAATGGGCGTTTAATAGACTTCATATGTTCACATAAATGGCATTGTGCAAGTCTAGAACAGAGAGTTGCAATAAGGCAAAAAACAGCCAGTTGCCGATCGCGTGAAGGCTAAAGTATACTTTGGACATCCGCGCACCGTCGGCATTAGGTTATTCTCGTCATCAAGAGGACTCATGCACAGCCACGCACCCCGTGGAGCAGCATATGTGTCGATTTCATCCATCTGCGCTTATCTGCGGTTGAGTATACTTTTAAAAGCTGAGCAAACGTGGCTGTGAGTGAGACCAAAAGGAATGCTAAATGTCCCTAATCGTGCTCGGAGTAGTATTGTACAGTAAGAAAGTTGTTTTCCTTAAACAGGAAAATATGTTCTTAATATTGATAGACAGTCAACACTCAGATGTCAAGTAAATGCTTTCAGTGGATCTCCTAAATATTTATAATGAATTATAACTAGTTATGATTACTCATATTCCTCATTTGAACTGATTAGCTACACTGATGACACTGAACTCTACCTCTCATTCCATCCTGTGATCCGACTATAGCTGCTCACATCTCATATTGTCTAAAAGACATTTCTTGCTAGATGAAGGACCATCACCTTCAACTCAACCTGGCTAAGACAGAACTGCTTGTAGTTTCAGCAAACCCATCGCTTTACAAAAATGTTGCCATCCAGTTAGGATCATCAACAATAACTCCTTCAAAAAGAGCTTGAAACTTTGGAGCTATGAATGATGATCAATTGACTTTCTCAGACCAACTTTCTGGTCTTGCAGATTTGCCTTAGAAAAAATCAAGAAGATCATGTAACACAACTTGTTCAAGCTCTTGTTCTATCCAGGCTGGATTAGACCTGGCCAACTCAATACAAGCAGCCTTTAGTCCTTTAGAAATCTTCTATTCGAGGAGCCTGATTCGACTGCCAATCTCACAGTCGAATATTCAAGGGTTGTTATGATTATGCCATTCTGTCTATATGTGAGTGGTCAAATGTCTGATTTCACATAGAACTTGCGGTTTTCTCCCAATAAGCTCAAGCCATGAATAACCCCCAATTTCCACCAGATGCGTAACGGCTGCGTTACGGCTCCGTCACGGCGGCGGAGTCAATAGGTTTCCATTAAAGTCAATGAGTGTATTTCCACTGAATGCGTTACAGCTGTGTTCCGACTCCGGCGATCCGCAGCCCTCCGGACCAGATACGCAGAGCTTCTATTTTTGCCAGATGCCGGAGCGCTCCGCAGCACTACAGGGCAGAGTACGCAGGACAGGAAGTCGAGTGACAAAACAGAACAGCCAGAAACAAAATAAAAGATCCGTTTAATTTTCAAAATAAAATACACCGCGCTCATATTTCCCTACACTAGACCTTGAAAACGTCATAATGGGCGGAGACAGGCTTGTTGAAGTTTTAACCCCGTTGACACGATGGATGAAGAAATGAAAAGAAAAGAAAAGAGTTCTATCCTATACTCCTTCGGATGGAAAACTGTTCCTGGTTTGGTAGTTCTGTTTATAGAAACTACATATCGCGCGATCACACCAGAATTCGCGAGATTACATGGGGCATCGTGACGTCAGCTGTCAGTCATGACCGCAGCCGTTACGCAACAAATACGGACCTGGTGGGTATTGACGGACGACGGAACACGGAGCTGTCACGCAACGGAGCCGTTACGCATCTGGTGGAAATTGGGGGTAAGAATCTGAAAAAGAAAGAAGCTTCAAATTAATATTTTAAAGTGCGTGAATAAATCCAACCACCCCTATAGATTTATGTTTCACTTCCCATAATCCGTGACTGACAGAGGAGCATCTTGGCGGCAGGGATTTAAAACTTTACCAAGACTCAAACTGACACAGGCAGAGACTGGATTTTTCCGAACAGGTAGGGTGCAAGTGATTTCAAACGGTGTGTATATATCTTGGATATATTATTTACCTGATATAAGATGCATTTGGTTTTGAGTCAAGCGCTTCATTGTAGTACGGTGATATCTCTTCAGCGCACAGCGCCAGCAGGTCAGACTACAATGCAGAATATTAATAACTATGACCGGGACTGTTATATACATACTATTATAATTAGAATACCATTATAATAAAATGCTGTGAATTTTTAGAGTTTAGCTGAAGTGTTTCTGCACATTGTATATGAACCTATGATATGCCGAACCGAATTGCACTGTAGGGGGCGAGAACGAGTCTTCGAACCTGTGTGTATGCCTACTGTGAAATTACCACATCAAATGTGATGTGCTAACATGGATGCAGCTGAAGCCGCCGGGTTTGCTTCAGGGAATTATTATTTTTTTTAAGAAAATAAAAATGTTTCACACATACTCTGTCTGCAGTGCGTATGCCGTCCGTGTGCGTTACGTATGTGGTGCTGAAGCAGCATGAACTCCTACTCATTGTGCTTTCACACAGGACGCGTTTGCAGTCTGCTACTCGGCACGTAAACGATCGCTGTACTGCTGCAGACGCGCCGCTCCTGGAACGCACTGACCGACCGCAACTGCGTGAACGCTTTGCACATTGTTTGCACCCTGTGCAATGTGGAATTAGTTTACAGCTTTCTCAAGCACTTTGTGATGCATTTTGGAAACAGGAGATGAGCCCCTGGGCTAATGCACCACCTGGCTTGTAAAAGACCATTCTAAAAGACTTACTTTTAGTCATTATTTTATTTGGGTAGCACATATATTCTCCTTCACTGTCGTTGCTCCTGTTTTATATCCTTCCATCTCTTCCGTGGGACTCAAGACCGGTGGGTCGAGCAGGTGTCGCGCATTTCAAATCACTCCACCAGCCTCGCCCCGTTCCCACGGCTCTCGGCCCCGCCCCACTCGTCACATATATAAAAATATGGTTACATGCCAACCAGCAAATCAACTCAAAACACATGCAAAGGTTTCCTGAGCCTTCAAAATGGTCTCTCCGTTTGGTTCACTAGGCTACACAACCATGGGGAAGATTGATCATCTGACAGTTGTCCGGAAGTCAATCATTGACACCCTTCCCAAGGAGCGTAAGCCACAAACATTCATTACCAAAGAAGCTGGCCGTTCATAGTGCTGTATCCAAGCATGTTAACAGAAGTTGAGTGGAAGGAAAAAGTGTGGAAGAAAAAAATGCACAACCAACCGAGAGAACCGCAGCATTATGATGATTGATTGTCAAGCAACACCAATTCAAGAATTTGAGTGAACTTCACAAGGAATGGACTGAGGCTGGGGTCAAGGCATCAAGAGCCACCACACACAGAAGTTTCAAGGAATTTGCTACACCACAGACAATGTCAGAGGCGTTTTACCTGGGCTAAGGAGAAGAACTGGACTGTTGAACAGTGGTCCAAAGTCCTCTTTTCAGATGAGAGCAAGTTTTGTATTTCATTTGGAAGCCAAGGTCCTACAGTCTGGAGGAAGGGTGGAGAAGCTCATCGCCCAAGTTGCTTGAAGTCCAGTGTTGCCACAAACTGATCACCTCCATGCCACGCTGAATTGAGGCAGTTATTAAAACAAAAGGAGCCCCTACCAAGTATTGAGTACCAAAGGTGCGTAGGCACTTATTGTAATCGTTGGCATTGTTGTTCTTCTGCTGCTGCTGCAAGTCTATGGCAGCCAATAGAACCGATTGCGGGAAAGTTGTGAAACTTGGCACCCTGATAGAGGACAGTCCCAACATTAACCAGAGCCAAATTGGAGTCTGTAACTCAAACTCTCTAGCGCCACCACTTGTCCAAAGTTGCACTCATGTTTATGCTAATAACTTTTGAACTGCAAGCCAGACAATTTAATTTCTTTCTTCCTCTGAATCCTTGGCTCATGCCAAGTCAAATTCAAACCCAACCCCAAAATGCAAAAACCAAACCAAAACTGGGTCAGATGATCTTCAGACCATGCTGGCAAAAAGTTATGGAATTCTTTTATTGAAAAGTTGATTCGTCAAACCATTTTCGAATAACACATGAACAAATCTGATGAAAAGCACGCAAAATTGCATGCGAGGCTCTATCTTGGCCATGGTTTGGCATATTAAGACCAAACTTGGTCTCTCTTATAACAAGCATAACCTGAGACTACCTGCAGTGTTTTCGACGCAGCGCCACCTAGTGGTCAGGTCAGGAGATATGAAAATTTCATATTTTTGCTTATAACTTCTGAATGAGTTGGCCAAAAGATGGATTCATTAGATTCGGTGGCTCATGTAGAGTCAAATGACATACAATTTTCCCATGTCAGCCATTTTAAATTGTTCTAAAATGCTGTATTTTTTTAACGCATTATCGTATTATGAAAATAATTGCAAAAATCTTTGGCTCCATGCCCTGATAGTATTCAAAAAGTTTCGGGCCAGCGCCACCATGTGGTTAAATGTTATAATGAAATATCTAAAAAATGCAAATAACCTTTGAATAAATTAGACTTTTGAAATGAAAGTGGTCTCCTTATATTTTTTGAGTCATTCTGAGAACATCAATACCAATTATACCAAAATTGGCCATATTTCCTGTCCACCATTTTGATTAATGTTGAAAACCTACTTTTTCGAAATCCTCCTAGACCATAAGTCTAATTTTGACCAAATTTGGCTCTGATCATCTTCAGACACAACTGGCCAAAAGTTATGGATTTCGTATATATATATGAAACGGTTCTCATTTAGCGCATCAACAAATTTGCTGGTAAGATTCCAAAATGCATTTGAGGCTATCTCTGCAAAGCTTTGACATATTTGCACCAAACTTGTATGTGCCATTGTCCCCTCACACAGACCATGCCACATTAATTTGGTAACTGCGTCACCTATTGGTCAAGAGTAATAAACCAACCATTAATACTTAAACTAATATAAATGCTAATATCTTTTTATTGCATTAGCCTATTGCAATGGAACTCGTCTCAAAATATTCCCTGGCTTATGTCTGTCACAAACACGCCAGGTTCCACCTCCACACAATCACGGCGCACACCCTGACCTGAGTTCCAACCATCACCACCTGATCCTCATCACCAGTCATCCACCACAGCACCATAAAAACCACACACACGCACCCAGTCATTGACCGGTCACGTTCGCGACAAGATCATTCCTGTGCGCTAACTATTAGGACTTAATCCTCTTTACCTTCTCTCCAAGGATAACCTCCGAAGACTCTTCTTCCATCTTCTCTCCAAGGATTGCACAATATAGAATATCTGTCTATATTGTGCAGCTTCGGGGCATACCATAGCTGGGTGCCCCGTTCGTCCTCCTCGTCCCATGGTGAGTGCCATCCTTCCTTCACGATACCAAATGAAACCACTCACCACTGTTGTGACACTTACTGCGGCTGATGTGTCTCTTCCAGTTTCCGCCCTCCTCGATTCTGGGTCAGCCGGCAACTTCATCTCCGGCACCCTCTGCCGTCAGCTCAGGCTCCCAACCGCGGCCACGCCGGCCGCTTACCAGATCCACACAATCACCGGCAGTCCGTTAAGCAAGAAGTATGTATGCCACTGCGTGGGCCCAATCTCCCTCCAAACAGGAATCCTACATCGCGAGGACATCCATCTGCTGGTTCTGGAGGATTCCACCGCTGACGTCATCTTAGGGCGCCCATGGTTGGAGCAGCACAACCCGGTGATCTCCTGGAAGACAGGAGAAATCCTGAAGTGGGACGAAGCTTGCTTTCAATCATGCATCTCCGGCTGTCCTGTTCCAGTGGAACGTCCCTCCGAACCACTACCAGTCTACTCCACCTCAATTGAAAGCCCAGTCGAGAACCAGTCCATCTCCATACCCCAGTGCTACGCCCCCTTCAGTGATGTCTTCTGCCCGAAGCGGGCCTCCAAGCTGCCTCCACACGGGCCGTGGGACTGTGCTATAGATCTGCCGCCGGGTGAACCAGTGACTAGTGGACGGATCTATCCCCTATCTGTTCCCGAGGAGAAGGCCATGGAGGAGTACATCAGGGAGGCGCTGGCTCAAGGATACATCTGCCCATCTACCTCCTCTGCTGCTTCGAGTTTCTTCTTCGTGGCCAAGAAGGATGGAGGTTTACGGCCTTGTATTGATTATAGGGCTCTTAACAAGATAACACAGAAGTTTCGTTATCCTCTTCCCCTCGTCCCAGCGGCCCTAGAACATCTCCGTGGTGCCACTGTGTTCTCCAAGTTGGACCTCCGCAGCGCGTATAACCTCATCCGGATACGCGAGGGGGACGAGTGGAAGACCGCCTTCATCACCCCTACTGGTCACTACGAGTACTGTGTTATGCCGTATCCGATTTCTTGGCGCCGTTACAGGATGGCTGCCTCCGTGACGTGCTCTGCATATGTTTTTGTCTTTTTGTTAGTTTGTCCTGTCTTTAGTTATATTCCTGCAATCAGTTTCACCAGGGATGAACTGCTGAACATTCGGCAGAACGCACCACAAGATGTTTTTCCGGATTTCAATTATTCAGACGTTTTACTGAATATTGTTATTGGAGGAGCAGCGGCGCTGATCAAACGCTTCAGGACGCGCAGGCGGGGAAAGCGAGCGGGAGCGCTCAGACTCAGGAAGCGCGGATTTCGAACGGCGTTGCCTAGCATCCATCTGGCAAATCTATGCTCTCTACCCAACAAAACGGACGAACTCCTTCTGCTTTCTCGGACAAATAAGGATTTCACACACTCTGCTGCTCTGTGTTACACTGAAACCTGGCTGAATGACGCCATACCGGACAGCGCGCTCCATCTGCCGGGCTTTCAGCTGTTTAGAGCGGATCGCGACGCAGAATCAACGGGGAACTCGCTGAGCAGATCACAGAGACAGAACAACAACACCCAGACTCTGTTTTAATCATTCTCGGGGACTTTAATAAAGCCAATCTCTCCCGTGAACTGTCAAAATACAGACAGCATGTTACCTGTCCCACCAGAGACAGTAATATATTAGATCACTGTTACACAACAATAAAGGATGCATATCACTCTGTTCCACGAGCAGCTTTGGGACGTTCTGATCACCTTCTGGTTCATCTTATACCGACCTACAGGCAGAAACTAAAATCAGCTAAACCTGTATTAAGGACTGTAAAAAGATGGACTAATGAAGCAGAGCTGGATTTACAATCTTGTTTTGACCTTGTTTTGCAGCGATTCCTTGTCTTCGCTAACTTTTATAGACTATTCATTCAGAATTTTAGTACTATCACCAGTCCTCTAACCAACCTCCTTCGTCAGAAGCCCAAGTCCCTGTCATGGACTCTTGCCGCCACCGAAGCCTTCCAGGCCTTGAAGCTGGCCTTTACGACCGCCCCACTCCTCGTGCATCCAAACCCCGATCTGCCATTCGTCGTGGAGGTGGACGCCTCTACCACCGGAGTGGGTGCGGTCCTGTGTCAGCAGCAGGGGACGCCCAGCCGCCTCCATCCATGTGCCTTCTTCTCCAGGAAGCTCAACCCGGCGGAGGTTAATTACGACATTGGTAACAGGGAGCTACTTGCCATCAAGCTTGCCCTGGAGGAGTGGAGACATTGGCTGGAGGGAGCCAAACATCCTTTTCAAGTTCTCACTGACCATAAAAATCTGAGCAGCCAAGAGACTCAACCCCAGACAAGCCCGCTGGGCGCTATTCTTCACCCGCTTCCAGTTCTCCATCACCTACCGCCCTGGGGCAAAGAATGTTAAGGCCGATGCTCTGTCCAGATGTTACTCACCCGAAGAGAGACCTGAGAACCCCGAACCCTTCCTTCCGGACAAGGTCATAGTCGCTCCTATCACCTGGTCTGCAGAGACCCTACCTCCAGCCGAAGCTCCTAACAACACTCCGCCGGGTTGCCCACCAGGACACCAGTACATCCCTAGGACACGTCGCACTCCACTCATCCACTCCACCCATACATCACTTGGCACTGGTCACCCGGGGGTCAATGAAACCCTCTCGTTGCTACGGGAACGCTTCTGGTGGCCCAACATGGCCTCCGATGTCAGAAGGTACGTGAGTGGATGTAACAGCTGCGCCATGTCCAAGAGTCCTCGCCATCTACCATCTGGCAAACTCCATCCTCTGCCCGTTCCCAATCGCCCGTGGTCACACCTAGGAGTGGATTTCATGACAGACCTTCCACCCTCTGATAACAACACATGTATTCTTATTATTGTGGATAGATTTTCTAAAGCTTGTCGTCTTCTTCCTCTGAAGGGTCTCCCCACTGCCATGGAAACGGCAGAACTGATGTTTAACCATGTCTTCAGGTACTTCGGCATTCCAGAGGACATAGTGTCGGATCGGGGCCCCCAGTTCATCTCCCGGGTATGGAAAGCATTTCACTCCCTCCTAGGTGTGGCCATCAGCCTGTCCTCCGGCTACCACCCACAATCCAACGGGCAGACTGAAATGAAGGGCCAGGAGATCGGACGCTTCCTCCGTACCTTCTGTCACGGCCACCAGAACTCCTGGAACCAATTCCTGGGATGGGCCGAGTAAGCACAGAACTCCCTCCGTCAACCCACCACCGGACTCACACCCTTCCAGTGCGTACTCTGCTACCAGCCACCTCTATTCCCCTGGTCAGGAGATCCCTCTGATGTTCCCCGCGGTCGGCTATTGGTTCCAGGAGAGCGAGAGGGTCTGGGACGCGGCCCATCACCAACTGCAACGGGCGCTCCGTAGACGCAGGACGGCAGCCAACCTTCGCCGTTCCGAGGCTCCCCAGTATCAACCCGGTCAGAAGGTCTGGCTGTCTACCCGGGACATCCGCCTGCGTCTACCCTGCCGCAAGCTCAGTCCCAGGTTCATTAGCCCGTTCACAATCACCCAGCAGATCAATCCGGTCACCTACAAAGTTCAACTTCCCCCTGAGTACCGGATTCACCCCACTTTCCACGTCTTACTCTTGAAACCTCACCATCCTTCTGTTCTTCCCTCCACAGAACCTGGCGAGACAGAAGCCCCCCCTCCTCTCCTCCTAGATGACGGTGCAGCCTACTCGGTCAAGGACATCCTGGACTCCCGGCGGCGCGTTGGGCAGCTGGAGTACTTAGTGGACTGGGAAGGATACGGTCCAGAGGAACGCTCCTGGGTCCCACGCAACGACATCTTGGATCCCGCCTTACTGGAAACCTTCCACTCCAGACACCCCAATCGACCAGCTCCCAGGGGAAGAGGACGCCCACCACGACGTCGGGGTCCCCGGCCCTCAGGAGCGGGCCCTGGGGAGGGGAGTACTGTCACAAACACGCCAGGTTCCACCTCCACACAATCACGGCGCACACCCTCACCTGAGTTCAAACCATCAACACCTGATCCTCATCACCAGTCATCCACCACAGCACCATAAAAACCACACGCACCCAGTCATTGTCCGGTCACGTTCACGACAAGATCATTCCTGTGCGTTAACTATTAGGACTAACTCCTCTTTACCTTCTCTCCAAGGATAACCTCCGAAGACTCTTCTTCCATCTTCTCTCCAAGGATTGCCTCCAAGATCCTCCAAGCCCCTACGGTGCGTGTGTTTGGTCAATACCTTCCCGGCACGGATCCCAACACCCATCCACTCCTCACTTCCCGCTCCTCTGCTTGTGTCTATTCAATAAATACTAACTTCATCTGTTACTCCTCTGTCTCCGAGTGATCCGTAACAATGCCGACAACATGCCAAAGTGATTTATTTTGATTTGTTAAAAACCTACTTTTTCGAATTCATCCAACCATTGGTCTGATTTTCACCAAAATCGAGTCAGATGATCTTCAGACTGTGCTGACAAAAAGTAATGGATTTTGTGTCGATAGACTAAAATATTTAGGGGCCAAGCACATACATTTTTTCTTCTTCTTTGTCCACCACAAGTCTATGGCAGCCCATAGAACCGATTGCAGGAAAGTTGTGAATCTTGGCACACTGATAGAGGAAAGTCCCAACATTTAACCAGAGTGAATTTGGAATTCCCCAAGTCAAACGATCTAGCATCAACACTTGTCGAAAGTTGCACTCATGTTTATGCTAATAACGTTTGAACCGTAGGCCAGAAAATGAAATTTCCTCTGAATCCTTGGCTCATGCCAAGTCGAATGAACCCCAGAATTAAAAAATCGCAATGTTTAGTTTTTTTTGCTATTTTCAAACCTACTTTTTCGAACCCGTCCTAGACGGTTTGTCTGATTCTCACCAAAATGAGAACGGATAGGTGTATTGAGACCAGACTTGGTGTGTGTTATAACAAGCACCACCTGAGACTACCTGCAGTGAAATAAACCAATCATTAACCATTAATAATTACACTTAAAAAAAATGCTAATAATTTATTGCATCGGTGTATTGCAATGAAACTGGTCTCAAAATATTCCCTTCCTTATCACGACAACATAGATACCAAAAATGCCACAGTAAGCTGAACTTCCTGTCTGCCATTTTATGTTGAAAATCTACTTGTTAGAACTCCTCATCAATCATTGGTCCGATTTTCAGCAAAATTGAGTCAGATGATCTTAATACTGTGCTGAAAAATTATGGATTTTGTCGATAGACAAAAACGTTTTCGCATACCACAGCGATGAATTTGAGGCATGATGCTAAAAAGACACTTGAGGCTGTGTCTCTGCAATGCTTTGGCATATTGACACCAAACTTTGTGTGTGTCATTGACAAGTCACACAGAGTACACCAAATTTATTTGATAACAGTGCCACCTATTGGTCAAACTTGATAAGCAAAGTAATAATGCTACTAAAGGTTGCATTTCTGTTTTTTTTAGCCATTTAGGAAAATAATCCTAATATTGCTGTTATTGCACCTTGATGCATTTGGTCTGATGCTGCATGCCTTGCTTAGCTCCTCAATTTGCCATTGGAGTGCTTGGCCCTGTAATTGCTACTTGCAGCTGTGACGGCCCTTGTGTGATTGTTAATTATCTTTGTTCTGTTGAGGTGATTGCTGATTGGGTGCACCTGGATCCTGTGAGTGGTGCACCTGGAACCTATGAACTAGTGGAGATAAAGCTCCACTTGGTCAAACTACTCGGGCAGTCTCTTCTCTGCAATCCAGACGTCATCCATGGCCTGATCACTCCGACTACTATATTTTGTTTTGGGTTTATTTGTGTTATAGAGACTTACCATCTGCGTTTAAATAGTTATGTTTGGTGACTCTTTTGTTAAATAAATCACCTTTTGATTATTTATGCTGCCTCGTTCCCTCTTTTGTCATGACCCTTGAGCCAGGTTGTGACAAAATGGGGGCTCGTCTCGGTCTTAGAATTCGGGCAATTTAATAAGATATCAATGTTTAATATGTAGGCCTATGTATGAGGATCTAGTTGTTGGGAGCGTGGCAGCCCGGGGGAATGGTAAGAAGTTTGTTTTACTTTGGTAATTGTTTGTTTGTTTGTTCATTTGGGGTAGTGCTGTGGTGATGGTTTGTTGGTTGAGCAGGGTAAGAGAAGGTTTGTTTTGGCATTTGAAAAACTTGTAGGTGAATTGTTTGTTTTTTGTTTTGTTTTCAAATTATTGTTGTTGCTACAGTCAACAGATAATCCAGGTGACTGTTGTGGGTCCTTGTGTGCATATTGTTGTCAAAAGCAGTTGGAGTTTTCTCTTGTAGGCTGTAGCGACGGTCCACTTTTGGGCTTATTGTGGGGTCCTTGGTAGTGTTGTGGTGAACGTGGGTGAAGTTTTTAGCTTGGGAGCATGTCCGTGGTTCTGGGAGGGTCGCTAGTGTGCTAGTTGCTCTTCCAAGCCAGCGGTCATTAGTGCATAAATACCCACCACAAGTAGCTGCATGAAGACTAGGGATGAGTTAGTTAGCTGGGTTGATCAAGATAGCGGGAAAACTCCATACCACGTGAGGTTTAGTCCTTTTAGTACGCACGAGGAAGCCACACTGTCTTGCTGGGTCTGTTGCTGTGGTTTTGATGTGCCAATTGTAATTAGGTGTAATGGCAGATTGTGATGCATTTATTGCAGCTCCGTCTGAAGAGGCGTTGGAGCGTTGTACTAGAGAGCAGCTACTGAAGATTGCAGAGCACTTCTCTAAAGTGGTAGGGGACAAACGCCTTAAAGAGAACATTAAGGTAGTTTTGAAGTCTGAGTTGAGGGAGAAGGGTGTGTTGGCTGTAGACAAGAAAGATGATTCTCCAGTTTGTGCTGGTGTACTTATCCAGACTCAGGGCTTAACGTTTGACCAACAAAAGGAACTGTTGTTGATTCAGCTTGATCATGACAAATGTAAACATGAGTTGCAAATTAAAAAGCAGATTGAGGTGGAGAGGATTCGGCAAGAAATAGAGCAGGCCAAATTAGATCTGGAAGGGCACCGCTTATCTTTGGCAAATAATAGTAAGGGGTCCACTGAAGATCAGAGCGGGCAGTTGTCTAGAGCTATGTGTTCCTTTGATATTAATAATTTAAGACTACTGCCACAGTTTAATGAAAAGGACCCGGATACTTTTTTTATATTTTTTGAGCGTGTTGCTAAAGCTAGAGGTTGGCCTGATGCAGATTGTGCTTTGATGCTTCAGTGTGTGCTGACAGGACGAGCGCAGGAAGCTTATTCATCCTTGAGCACAGAAGATAACTCTAGCTTTGTAAAAATCAAGTCTGCTGTGTTAAAGGCGTATGAGCTGGTACCAGAAGCGTATCGCCAACGTTTTAGGTCCTGGGAAAGACGCACTGGTCAAACTTATATGGAGTTTGTTCGGGACGTAACTGGTCATTTTAAACGTTGGTTGGATGCACTGGAGGTCACTACTTTTGGGCATCTGTGTGACCTTGTTGTTTTGGAGCAGTTCAAAAACATGCTTCCTGGCTACATTGCAACATATGTTCGTGAGAGAAAGTGCGTCACGGCGGCAGGTGTGGCTGCATTAGCAGATGAGTAGTTGTTACTCCATAAAGGGAGATTTAGAGAGCGTGCTATAACACGTGAGCCTTCTTGGAGAGCTGGTGCACCGAAGTTAAAAGCAGTATCACAAGGTAATGTTGACACTAACTGTAACTACTGTCATGAAGAGGGTCACTGGAAGGCTGATTGTCCGCTGCTGCATTTTAGAAAAAAAAAGTACTATCTAAGGTTAATCCTGTGGCAGCAGCTGCACCGGTTGTTACGGACTGTGTGTCTGAGTTACTTACAGCGGAGCTTGAACCGGATGTCTTGGCAGCTTTTTCACCTTTTATTAGAGATGGGTTTGTGTCACTGGTAGGAAGTGAGGTTAGGGTTCCAGTAAAAATTCTGAGGGACACAGGGGCCTATGACTCTTATATTGTGGGATCTGTGTTGTCGTTGTCAGAAGAAACTTAAACGGGTGACTGCATACTAAGTCGTGGCATGGGTTTAACTGTTTTGCCCATACGTTACATAAGTTGATCTTGGACTGTGAACTGGTAAAAGGAGAGGTAAAGGTAGGAGTGCGTCCAGTGTTGCCCATTGAGGGGATTCATTTCATTCTGGGTAACGGGCTGGCCGGTAGCCATGTTTGGGCTGACACTACTCCCTTGCCAGTCATTGCATCTTGCCCAGTTAAGTCTGTTGTTGACCATATTGCCGCTGATAAACCTCAAGTTTTCTCAGCCTGTGTAAGTACACGAGCTATGAGTAAAGCTCAGTCTCAGAGGGAATCTGATGAGAGTGAAGTAGTGTTCGTGACTCCATCGATGTCGGACTTTCCACTATCGGTGTCAAAAATTGAGTTGATACAGGAACAGCAAAGTGATTCTTCCCTTAAAGAAATGTTTAATTTTGTTGTATCTGCTAAGGAGACCAACAGTGTAGCAAGTGGGTATTTTGTACAAAAAGGCTTGTTGCTTAGGAAATGGTTGATTCTGGGTACTGACTTTGTTGGGGATGCTATCGTTCAGTTGGTGGTACCGACTAAATTTCGTCCCCTTGTCTTAAAAGTCGCTCATGATGAGAGTGGGCACTTTGGTGTGAAAAAGACTTATCTTGGAGTCTTGAAGCATTTCTTTTGGCCACGGTTGAAAAAAGACCTTGCAGAATACATTAAGACATGTCACGTGTGTCAGTTAACCGGTAAGCCCAATCAGTATGTTAAACCTGCTCTATTACAACTCATTTTGGTTAGGAATGAGCCATTTCAGCACCTGATTGTGGACTGTGTGGGTCCGTTACCATGCTCTAAGTCTGGCTGTAAATACCTGCTGTCTGTTATGTGTCAGAAAACTCGGTATCCTGCTGCGTATCCATTGAGGGCAATTACCACTAAGGCGGTAGTGAAAGCTCTAAGTCAGTTCATTTCGGTCTTTGGCATTCCGAAGGTCATCCAGAGCGATCAGGGGTCCAATTTTTCTTAGCACATGTTTGATCAAATTTTGAAGTTGTTGCGTGTCCGTCATAACCAGTCATCAGCCTATCATGCACAGAGTCAGGGGGCTTTGGAAAGATTCCATCAGACTTTGAAGTCTCTCCTGCGTGCATATTGCACAGAGCTGGATAGAGACCGGGAGGAGGGTCTTCCCTGGCTTATGTTGGCTGCAAGAGAAGCTGTGCAGGAAAGTATAGGTTTTATTCCTAATGACTTGGTTTTTGGACACAAAGTGCGTGGACCCTTGGCTGTTTTAAAGGATGGTTTGGTGGAGGCAGAACCACCCAGAAATTTGGTTGATTTTGTCAATGGCTTTAAACATCGTCTGTTTGTAGCAGGTGAAATGGCGAGGGAGAAATTGCAAGTGTCACAGAGTAAGATGAAAAATATCTATGATCGCCGTGCGGAGCATCAAGAGTTTAGTCCGGGAGATCAAGTGCTTGCACTGATGCCTGTGGTGAGCTTCAACTGTGTTGATAGCGCCACAGTTTGATAAAACATTCATGCTCCAAGTAGATGCAAGTCAGGTGGGTGCAGGTGCTGTTTTGTTACAGGAGGATGATCGGGGAATGGTGAGACCAGTTAGCTTCTTTTCCAAAAAATTCAACCGTTATCAGCTCAATTATTCAGTGATAGAGAAAGAAGCGCTGGCACTTGTTTGGGCTTTGCAGCACTTTGAGGTGTACATTGGAGGAGGGCGGCCACTTGTTGTGTACACCGATCACAATCCGTTGACATTTTTACAGTCACTGAAGTGTCCTAATCAGAGACTCATGAGGTGGTCGTTGTCTTTGCAAGCCTACGCACTGGAGATTAGACATATTAAAGGTGTAGACAACGTAATAGCAGACGCGTTATCACGTGCCCCTATGCTTTAAGTGTTAATGCCGCTTCTTGTTGTCTTAAGACCTGTTTTTCCTATGCCCGTTTTCTTAATTTGATTCCCAGGTCGGGGTTGCTGAAGATGGAATGGAGGGTAGCAGTAGTCTAAA
The DNA here is from genome assembly GCF_963082965.1 of Carassius carassius. Taxonomy (NCBI): domain Eukaryota; kingdom Metazoa; phylum Chordata; class Actinopteri; order Cypriniformes; family Cyprinidae; genus Carassius; species Carassius carassius. Next base: position 53,415,164 of record NC_081755.1, read on the forward strand.
CGCAATTTTATTGTATATTTCGGCTGTGTATATATGTACGTGTGTGACGGCCCTTGTGTGATTAATTATCTTTGTTCTGTTGAGGTGATTGCTGATTGGGTGCACCTGGATCCTGTGAGTGGTGCACCTGGAACCTATGAACCAGTGGAGATGAAGCTCCACTTGGTCAAACTACTCGGGCAGTCTCTTCTCTGCAATCCAGACGTCATCCATGGCCTGATGCGTTTAAATAGTTATGTTTGGTGACTCTTTTGTTAAATAAATGACCTTTTGATTATTTATGCTGCCTCGTTCCCTCTTTTGTCATGACCCTTGAGCCAGGTTGTGACAAGCTATATTTATTGTTATTTTTGGTCTTATGAAGTATTCTAATTAGTTGAGATTGGTGGATTTTTGTTAAATGTGAACCAAAATCATCACAATTGTGATGGGTGCTAGGGTGCGCTACCATTACAGAAATGGTGCCCGTACAGAGACTTGAACATTTATGTCTTGAACCTGAAGATTTGACATGAACTTGAATATTTATTACTTAACCTGAACTTTACTATTTATCTCATGAATTTAAAAATTTCTCTCCCTTTAACATTTAACTTTAACATTGTGGGTTTTTCTAAATATGGAATACTTGATGTTGCATTTTCAATGTGCTGTGTGGAAGAAAAAAAGTGAAAAGTGTTGAAAATTGAGACTGTGGAAATTGTACTCTATCCATTGTACACTTTTGTTTTATTTTTTTATTCTATACCCCCAACCCTTAAAAAAAACACTGTCATTCCAAGTAACTCATCTCATCTACTGATTATTCACACAACATTTGACAAACAAAACCATGGCCACTATCCCTCCTTTATTGTTGACCTCTGTGGAAATTGAACTTGTGCGTTGCCAACACTTTTTTTTCTTGTCTACATCACCTGGCTGCTGATGTAAAATGTTGAGAAATTCAAATATAGAATAATAAATAAATATAATAAAATAAAGACTGCAAGTGATGTCACTAGCGGAAGTGCAAGTGTCTTGAGAGTGCAAGTATGCAGCCAGACACTCGCAAAGTTATCAACATTTTTTTATAGTCTATTTTCTGCTGTTACATCAGGGTTTAATTTGTTGTCTTTTAACCTTTTTATGAGTTACGAACAACATAACAGTTTTTGCTTGTATTTCAGAGTTAATTGAAGAAAATGAGGACAATGAAGAATTGAGAGAGCACTTCAAAGTTGAGGGAAAAAATCAATTCAAAACTGAAGAAGAACCTTTGAAGTGCTTTCAAAGCAAACAGCTCATATTAAAGAAAACAGGAGCCAAGAAATCTTTCACCTGCACTCAGTGTGGAAAGAGATTGACATGCAAATATAATCTTGATGTTCACATGAGACTTCATACCGGAGAGAAACCATACAAGTGTTCACTCTGTGAGAAGAGTTTCAGTCGATCAGATCACCTGAAAAGACATGAGATAAATCACTCTGAAAAGAAACCATACAAGTGTTCACACTGTGACAAGAGATTCAGTCGATCAGATCGCCTAAAAAAACATGATATAATTCACTCTGGAGAGAAGCTATACAAGTGTTCACACTGTGACAAGAGATTCAGTCAGTCAGATCACCTAAAAAAACATGAGATGAAACACTCTGAAAAGAAACCGTACACATGTGATCAGTGCGGGAAGAGTTTCTCACAATCAGCTAAACTTATGCATCATATGAACATCCACACTAGAGAAAAACCATTCACTTGTATTCAGTGCGGGAAGAGTTTCTCAAAATCATCAAAACTTAAGCATCATATGAACATCCACACTGGAGAGAAACCTTACACGTGTGATCAATGTGGGAAGAGTTTCTCACAATCATCAAAACTTAAGGAGCATGTGAACATCCACACCAGAGAGAAGCTGTATTCATGTGGTCAGTGCGGAAAAACATTTTTGTGGGCTACAAACCTGACTACACACCTAAAAGTTCATTCGAAGGAGAAACCACATTTGTGTTATTTGTGTGGAAAGAGTTTTTCATTATTACAAAGTTTAAAATTGCATCAGAAAATACATGCTGGTGTGAGAGAGTATGTGTGCTATGGGTGTGAGAAGACCTATACTTCAGCGAAGTGTTTAAAAAAGCATGAGAGGATTCACACTGGAGAGAAACCTTACAAGTGTTCACACTGTGACAAGAGATTCAGTGTGTCATCAAGTCTGAAAACACATGAAAGGATTCACACTGGAGAGAAACCTTTCAAGTGTTCGTACTGTAACATGGGATTCAGTATGTCATCAAGTCTGAAAACACATGAGAGGATTCACACTGGAGAGAAACCTTACAAGTGTTCACACTGTGACAAGACATTCAGTCAGTCAGCAAATCTGAAAAAACACGAGAGGATTCACACTGGAGAGAAACCTTACAAGTGTTCACACTGTGACATGAGATTCAGTGTGTCATCAAGTCTGAAAACACATGAAAGGATTCACACTGGAGAGAAACCCTACAAGTGTTCACACTGTGATAAGAGATTCAATCATTCAGTAAGTCTGAAAACACATGAGAAGATCCACACTGGAGTGAATCAATGTAACTGAACTGTATCTGGGAAGTGTTTCAATAATTCATCTTCTGTACACAGTCATACAAAAAACAATCACAGTAAGTAGATCATCTTCAGATCTGATTCGCATCATAAAATGTGACACAATAACGCATCAAGCAGTGAAATATCATCTGAATAAATCTGTTCTAACCAGACATTACAAGTGACTTGACGAAGAAATATCATCTAAAGTTTTCACAGTGAGTAAAAGTTGATCTTCATCTTCAAAACCTGTAGATTCAACTGTGAGATTAAGATCAACTCAAAGATGGAGTTCCTCCCCAAAGAACAATGTCAAATGTTTTGTTCTCGTATGCCATTTTATTTCGTAATATGAATGATATCAGTGTGCTTTCTTATGAGTTTTATATTTTTCAATTGTCTTAAAATGCATATGTGTCACCTGTAATTTGCTTTCTCTTTTTATTAAGGAAAGTAGAAGTTTTTCACAAACCGTTCTTGTTTGAAGAGATGTAGAAGAGACTAGAAAAATTAAGATTGTAATTTTGTTCTTTACAGTTGTTTTCATAAAATAACTGACATAATTTAAATGTAACCTTTGAATGATTGTGTAAATTAGTGCAAATTTCATGATGCGCACAATTGAAACCCCCCTCCACCACCACCACCAAAATTGTTAGTCATGGAATCCCTGATGTCATCCCAGGAACGGTTCTAAACGGTGCTAAATATCCTCAAACGAAAGCACAAAGATCTGGCAAACTATCAAACCTGTTGTTGCGACATTGAGCAATGTAGCCAATCAAAGACTCCTCGTGCTCATAAGTTTACATACCCCTTGCAGAATATGCAAATATGTTAATAATGTTAAAGGGGTCATATGATGCGATTTCAATTTTTCCTTTCTCTTTGGAGCTTTGCAAGCTCTTTGTGCATAAAGAAGGTATGTGAAGTTGCAAATACTAAAGTCTCAAATCTTTGTGTAATTATTAATGTTTAATGATTGGTTTGTTACCCTTGACCAATAGGTGGCGCTGTTACAAAATTGATGTGGGATTGGTCAGTGTGAGGTAACAATGACACATACAAAGTTTGTAAGTATGTCAAAGCTTTGCAGAGATACAGTCTGAAATGCATTAAATGAGAACTATTTTGTATATTTACAGGGAAGTCGTGGCCTAGTGGTTAGAGAGCTTGACTCCTAACCCTAGGGTTGTGGGTTCGAGTCTTGGGCTGGCAATACCACGATTTGGTGCCCTAGAGCAAGGCACTGAACCCCAAACTGCTCCACGGGCGCCACAGCATAAATGGCTGCCCACTGCTCAGGGTGTGTGTTCACGGTTTGTGTGTGTTCACTGCTCTGTGTATGTGCACTTTGGATGGGATAAACGCAGAGCACGAATTCTGAGTATGGGTCACCATTCTTGGCTGAATGTCACGTCACTTACATCTACACAAAATCTATAACTTTTGGCAAGCAGGGTATGTCCACGTCAACATACGGTCTAGGAGGAGTTCGAAAAAGTAGATTTTCAATATTAATCAAAATGGCGCCGAAGATTTTTTAAATTATTTTCGTAACAATACGATAATGCTTACAAAAAAACACAGCATTTTAGAACATAATTCAACATGACCGACACCTAAAATGGACGACAAGGGAAAAATGGATATCATTCGACTCGACATGACTCACTGAATCTAAAGAAACCAGTTGTGTGTTTTGGCCAAACTATTTAGAAGTTATAAGCAAAGAAATTCATTTTTCATATCTCCGGACCACTAGGTGGCACTGCGTCAAAACACTGCAGGTAGTCTCAGGTCATGCTTGCTATAACACACACCAAGTTTGGTCCCAATATGCCAAACCGTTGCTGAGATAGAGCCTCACATGCATTTTTGCATGCTTTTCGTCAAATTTGTTCATGTGTCTTTCGAGAATGATTGGACGAATCAACATGAATTCCATAACTTTTTGCCAGCATGGTCTAAAGATGATGTGTGCCAATTTTCATGAATATTGGATTAACCGTCTAGGGTGAGTTCAAAAAAGTAGGTTTTTCGAACAATTGAAAATAGCAACAAAAAAAACGAAACCTTGCGATTTTTCGACTTGGCCCCTTTGGTGCTTGGCCCCTAATAATAATAATAATAAATGTTTTTTAGTAGAAAATCAGAATATTAAAAGGTTTTCTGAAGGATCGTGTGACTGGAGTAATGATGCTAAAAATTCAACTTTGAAAGTCTGCTTTGATTGTTCCTAATAAACTGTTTAACTGCACTTGCAAGTAAATCTCAAATTATTTTGTTGGATAATTAAATATATTTAAAATAAACTACAAACATAAGATTATATAGATTTATTTTGTCCTCACATTCTTTCCTGTATCTCTTACCTCTGTCACAAACCTGACTGAAAGGCTCATTATGCAGCTCATTATGCGGGTCTTTGTCTTCTCAGGTGTAAATCAAAATTATATTCATAATAGTTGACACCTACTCGCATATGCTCTTTACATACTCCGAGTTTTCACTTAACTTTCTTTGTGAAACAGGCCCCAGGACAGTTTGGAAGGCAAAACAACGTAGTTTCGCTTTCACAACTGAACACACAGCGTCTATACAACATGGCAGCGGCGGCAATAATACTACAATGAGAATAAAAAGTACACCTTCTTTCTTTGGATGAACATATGGGCAGGGTTATGCGAATCTTCCCACATAGTGACGTAGACATGGGGGCGTGTTTGAATGAGCTGTTTTAGGGGCTGTGGTTGACTCTTAACCCTCTGAGTTCTAAGGGGATTTGGGGGCCTGGAGAAGTTTTGACATGCCCTGACTTTTCTTTTTTTTCAGTTGCTTATAAACATATACATGGCTACAGTCTGAAAACACTGTCTTTGAAAATTTAAATCAATCAAGTGAGTGAGTAAACAAGATGATCATTTTGAAGCAAAAATTCTAGACTACAAGCTCCAGGTTTGACAGTCGTGTGAACAAATGCTCTGTATGTGTTTTATGACCTTATTTCAGTGACTTCAAAAGTTTTGTAGCCCAGTTTATACTGAATACAGTTAACCCTGAAATGATGGAAACTCTAGGTTTTCTGTTTCAGATTGGAAGGTTTGTCAAACCTGAGAAAGCAGGGTAAGTCAAGCCTGCTTCTGAAAGAGAGCTAACTTATACTCAGAGTCAGTTACCATGGTAACTTACTCTCTGAACCTAACCTGGTCAGGAGCAGGTTTTCTTTGATAAACCCAGTTTCTTTCGGTCTCCTCCCCTTTTTAAACACTTCATTGATGCACGCTGGAAAAATGCTCTTCTTACCAAGTGTTTTTTTTTTCTTATTTATTTTATATATATAAAATAAAGATTGATTCTCTATATAAGAAAATTATATAAGACACTTAGTCTTGGGGGGGGGGTCTAAATTAAGTGCATTTTACTTAAGTAAAATTATATGCCAGTGTGGTAATAAAAATAAACTTAATGCAAATGGAAACAAGATTATTCTGAGTGTCTATTACTAAGTGCAAATCTACTGTAGCTCCCTCGACACATAAGGTTAAATAAAGTGCCTAACGAGTGTTTAATAATGATGCAACTATTTATAATTGTAATAAATATAATAATTTACAATCTGTTATTATTGGATCCTGTTAATGTATAACAATACTTAAGTGCAAATGGGCCAAGTATGTATCTGCCAGTATAAAGTATAACTAGCATCTAATTATTATTTACTCTTAGCCTGTTGCAAATAACTGCTACTTTTAGATGGTAAATAGAATATATCACGATTTTCACTGTACATTTTGTCTGTAAATAGCATCTAGAGGTACTTGCACTCAGCCTACTGGGATCTATCGCTAAGAAAGTATGTTAATTCCACTTAGTGTAAATAGCCACTGCTGTATTTTTCTTACTCTATTGGCAGATCATTTCTAAAATAAGAAAAATGCACTTAAAATATTATTATTAATATTATTTTATATATATATTTTTGTACTTGTATATGGAGCTATATGGAGTATAACAGCATATTATATTGTGTGTGTGTGTGTGTGTGTGTGTGAGAGAGACCTTTGTGCACTTTGCGCAAAATGTACAGCTCAGCTCTCAGAACTACATGGAGTAAACAAAAACAGTGTATTTATGCACCTGCTGCCTTTTAATGGTGGTGATAAGTACAGACTAAACAAAAACAAGGTACATGAATTTAAACACATGCCATCCTGCTTGTTATTTGATGGTGAGAAGAGCAGCAAGCAACAGGAGAAAGGGCTTGACTTGAACAAGTTTTAGAAATGATTATGCAGCTTGACCCCTCCAGCGAACTGCAGTTTATTTGAAGTTGGTATTGCATTTTGGTTCATAATAAATTGTTCATGAATCTGATGCAAAGTAGTTTTTTTCACAGAAAAATCTAAAAGTGTTTCTTGAAAATGAGTAAAGACTCATACAATCAAGTACGAATTGAGATTGGGAGGTCATTCCACCAGCTGGGCACAGTCCAGGAAAAGGTCTGTGAGAGTGATTTTTAACTTCTTTGGGATAGCACCACAAGGCATCGTTCACTTGCAGAGCGCAAACTTCTGGAGGGCACATAAGATTTAACCAGTGAATTTAGGTATGTTGGTGCCGTGCCAGTGGTCGTCTTGTAGGCTAGCATCAGTACCTTGAATTTGATGCGAGCAGCTACTGGTAGCCAGTGTAACCTGATGAGAAGAGGAGTAACGTGAGCATTTTTTTTTGGAGACAATTGAAGACAACCCTCGCTGCTGCATTCTGGATCAGTTGCCGAGGCTTGATAGTACATGCAGGAAGGCCCGCCAGGAGAGCATTACAATAGTCCAGTCTGGAGAGAACAAGAGCTTGGACAAGAAGTTGGGTGGCTTACTCTGACAGGAAGGGTCTAATCTTCCTAATGTTGTATAAGGCAAACCTGCAGGACCTGGTCATTGTAGCAATGTGGTCTGTGAAGCTTAACTGATCATCCATCACAACTCCTATGTTTCTGGCTGTCCTTGAAGGAGTAATGGTTGACGAGCCCAGCTGTATAGAGAAGTCGTGATTAAGCGATGGGTTAGCTGGAACCACCAGGAGTTCTGTCTTCGTAAGGTTAAGCTGAAGGTGATGGTCATTCATCCAGCTAGAAATGTCACTCAGACTGAAATGCGAGCAGCTACCGTCGGGTCATCTGGTTGGAATGAGAAGTAGAGTTGGGTGTCATCAGCGTAGTAGTGATAAGAAAAGCCATGCTTCTGAATGACAGATCCTAATGACGTCATGTAGACGGAGAAGAGAAGTGGTCAAAGTACTGAGCCTTGAGGAACCCCAGTAGCAAGTTGTTGTGACTTAGAAACTTCACCCCTCCAAGACACCCTGAAGGATCTATCGGAGAGGTAGGACTTCAACCACAGGAGTGTGGTTCCAGAGATGCCCATCTTTCTAAGGGTGGACAGGAGAATCTGGTGATTAACGGTATCAAAAACAGCAGACAGGTCCAGTAAGATGAGTACTGATTATTTGGAAGCTGCTCTTGCTAGTCGCAGGGCTTCAGTAACAGAGAGCAGAGCAGTCTCAGTTGAGTGACCACTTTTGAAGACAGATTGGTTGCGGTCCAGGAGGTTGTTCTGTACAAGGAACATAGAAAGCTGGTTGAACACAGCTCGCTCAAGTGTCTTTGCAATGAATGGAAGAAGGGATACCGGTCTGTAGTTTTAAGAAGCGCTGGATTTAGAGATGGTTTCTTGAGCAGTGGGCTTACCCGAGCCTGCTTGAATGCTGAGGGAAATGTTCTAGAGTGAAGAGAGGCGTTGATAATGTGAGTAAGTGAAGGTATGACTGAAGAAGAGATCGCTTGAAGGAAGTGAGTGGGGATAGGATCAAGTGGACAAGTAGTAGGATGATTGGACAGGAGAAGTTTGGAAACGTCCATCACTGAGAGTGGAGACAAGGAGGAGAATGAGTGTACATCGGTCATTGTGAAGTTGTCCTCAGGTGTGGAGAATTGGTCACTGATGGTTCTTGTCTTATTTGTGAAGAAAACTGCAAGTCGTCAGCTCTAAGAGTTGATGGAAGAGGTGGTGGCGGCGGATTAAGAAGAGAAGAGAAAGTCTTGAAGAGTGTCCGAGCATCACAACAGCTGTTAATTTTGTTGTGGTAGTAGGATGTTTTAGCAGTGAAGACATTTGCAGAGAAGGAAGAGAGGAGAGACTGATACACACTGAGGTCGGTAGAGTTTCTTGATTTATGGCATTTCCTCTCTGCAGCCCTGAGTTTAGAGCGATGTTCACGGAGAACCTCGGACAGCCAGGGTGCAGATGGGGTGGGGCTTGCTGGTCTAGACGACAGTGGGCAAAAGTTGTCCAAGCAAAAGGTTAACCCTTTCGAGTCGATTAACGCGGATACGCGTTTTGAGTCATTTTCTCCTGATAACCCCGAAAAGAACTTAAATTACACTTTCAGTTTTAATCGTACAGATAAGAGCAATACATCAATCGAATCTGTAAAGGGTCTACTTTTTTTGGATACAGACATAATAACAACAAAACTTTGTGCACTTATAAAATAAAGATAACAAACAAGGTGTGCTGTCTGCAGCCTTTGTCTGCGCTGATCTTCTTTTACAAACACGTCATTAAAATGAACTGTAACTCCATGAATACAAAACGAAGAGACATGAGAGATATATCTATAGAAAGCTTGACATGTCTATTTTTAAACTAAACAAGTGCCGCCGAAAACCGATATTCTGTGATAAAGTAATCCATATGAAAACAACGCGATGTCTGTTTTTCACGTCTCCCTTCATTATATCTAATGTGACCACGCCCCCGCGCCGAACGCTCTATTCAGATTCAAACTGAAGCGCGCGGCTTGAATACGCCCACAACAGAAGAAAAAGCAGCCAGACTGTTCTTCAAGTTCTTTTATTTTACTGTTTGCTTCGCGATGAGAGGAATAAGACATAATTCACCCCAAAAAGATGTGATGTGGTTGAGGATTTGAGAAATGGATTTCCTCAGAAAAAAAAAGAATGAAGCACTTTATTCAGCAGAGATCATAAACATGAGTAAGTCTCTTTTTATTTATTTATATACTTGTACTAGTGTTCACATAACGTGTAAACATTTTACTAGTTAGACTTTTTCCAAATACTTTTTCCAAACTATAATTCCTGACTAAATGTATAGTAATCAAGTGAAACATTATGAAGTTTCAATAAAAATATACAATACTATACCATTCAAAAGCTTGATGTAAATAATATAAATGTAACATGTAACAATATAAATGTAATAATGATAATAATAATAACAATAAATGTTTTTTTTTTGTAGAAAATAAGATTGTTAAAAGGATTTCTGAAGGATTGTGTGACTGGAGTAAGGATGCCAAATAATTTGTTTGAAAGTCAGCTTTGATTGTTTCTAATAAACTGTTTAACTGCACCCCCAAGTGGATATTAAATTATTTTGTGGGATAATTAAATATATTCTAAATAAACTACAAAAATAAAATTATATAGATTTATTTTGTTCTCACATTCTTTCTTGTAACTCTTCCCTCTCAGTGACACAGATGACTGAGAGGCTCATTATGCAGCTCATTATGCAGCTCATTATGCAGCTCATTATGCAGCTCATTATGCAGGCCTTTGTCTTCTCAGGTGTAAATCACAATGATATTCATGATAGTTGACGCCTACTCGCATATGGCTTTTACCAACAAAAAGTGTCTTAGAAAATGTAAATCAATATATTGTTTTCTGTGAGTGAGTAAACAAGATGATTTTCACATAATTTAGAAAGAAAAATTCTAGTCTACAAGCTCCAGTTCTCAAAAATCCCGGGAGCCAATGTTTTTTATGTGTTTTTTTTGCCTTATTCAAGCGTTTTAACATTTTTAGTTTTTCACTAACCACGCATAATATTTTTTTTCTCAAAAACACAATCATGTACATACATGCTGCTCACATATTATTATAGCCCAGTTTGTGCTGATTACAGTGAGATTAGTCTTTACCCATTTAGATATTTATAAGAAACTGAAAAAAGCACAAATGTCAAGGCATGACAAAACTTCTCCAGGCCCCAAAAATACCCTTAGACTCCAGAGGGTTAAAGTGGAGCAAAGAGTGTCCATAGCACTGTTCGTGTCTAGAGCAGAAAACTCGGTGAAGGAAGCGAGGATGAAACCTATATCTGAAACCATATCTGTCCATTAATGACACGTCCGATTTGCGAACTAATGACTCCTTTGAACCAATCCACTTTAATGAATGATTTAAACTGATCTGGGTCGAGTTTCTCGATAACGATGTATCTTAGCTCTGAGGAGCGCACTCTACGTGCAAGGTTACAAATGCTCGCCGCAATTCCATGCGCTTTTCCCAAAAAATTTACTTGACATGAATGCGTTCTATGTGCTGATTAAAGGGTAACTAAACCCCTGGTCAGAGCCTGACTCCACTCACTGGCAATATTTTTAAAATGCTGAAAAGTGGGCAGAGCACAGCTTAGATAGAGGGGACGAACCGAGGGCGGGGCTGAGCGGGTGGGGCATGAACCTGAGACCCGCAGTGATGGATTAATTGACAGCTGCTATCAGAGTCGCTAAAATGGAGAGTGACTGCAGTGATGCAAGCAGCTTTGCAACAGAGCGTTCATTTGAAGTAGAGGACTTTTCTCCCCCACCGTCACTTGAAGTGGAGGATGTTGAGGTGTCTGTGGACACAGGGCCAGGGCCTGAGCCATATCAATTCGAGCCGCTGGCTCAAACTGCGGTCTTAACTCCTGCATCGCGACCGGCACTGCATTGCTTTTCAGCGCAAGCTGTGTGGAGAAGCTCATTTGCACCTCCATTTTGTTGGAGAAGCAATCCCATTATAAATGCAGTTTGCACACTCCAGCTCTAGGCGGGAACTCGCGGTCTTCCAGGCCAAGTGCATGCAACCACTGGCGCCTAATTTTCAAGTCTGCTGGAAAAGTATGCAGTCCAGCAGTGCTGTTGCAACCAGCAACACTATTCCGCACTGTAGATGATGATAACTTCAAACTCTTTGCAATGTTTTTCTGAGAAACTCCTTTCTGATATTGCTCCACTTGGCAGGGAGTCGAAAATGGGCACATCACTGGCAAAAGTGATGTGAAGATTGGAGAAATTATTGCAATATCAGACCGCTTCTTAAACCAAAGAAAGGTGAACATGTTGGTATTCTTGTTGAAAAAAAAAAAAAAAAAATCCTTTCACAGTCAGACAGTTTAGTTTCTCTGTTCATTTTGTTTTCATTTCAACAAGCTTGCTATCACGCTATAGAGGCTTACTTACTTTTTTTGCTAAACATTCTGTAATTTATTAGTCGTATATAATACAGCAGGTGAAGCTATGCCTCATCTTATTCTTTTTTGTTAATAAACATTATGTAAGCCTGTTTAATTGTTGTTGTGCTTTTTAATTTAGAATAACAATGAATCTATCTTTTGTTTGAGTCTTAAAAAGTGAAAGGTGTATAGATGTAAGCAAAACAGACAATTATCTTTTCTTGTATAATGTGACTCCAAGATCGCAAATCTCTGCTTATAACACAATAACATAAAAGAGGAATTCCTCATTCACAAAATGTAAATCATAAATAATAATGATTAAAAAAGAACGGGTTGAATGTTGAACACTCGTTACCATATAACTATAAAAGGTCATCAGCATGCATTGATTAATAATAATAAAATAATAATAACTGGGACCAAATGATGTGCTTGTGCAACCAACTGAGAAAGTTAGTCACAAAAGAGCGACTAGTGGGAATGTGTCTGGAGCCCTGTATAGCTTAAACGTGGCATTTAGTCTGTGTGCATGCCATTATCAGTGAACAAGACCGTCTTTTAATTGCATGCTGATGACTGATTCCATCAATTTAGCTAATACTGACAATTTAGAAATAGGCCTATAGTTATTTATGTCTACAGGATCACCACCTTTGTGAAGGGGGAGAACATTGGCAGATTTCCAGATGGCTGGTACTTGATTTGTGTCTAAAGAAAGGTTTATTAAATATGTAACTGGATTTGCTATCAAATCAGCAGCTATTTTTAGAAAATATGGTTCCAGTTTGTCTGGACCTGATGATTTTTTTGGATCTAGATCTTTCAAGGCCTATCTCACTTCTGGTACGGTTACTGTCTTGAAATGAAATGGTTGAACTGACAGTGACTGATCAACCGGACATGCAGCGGGAGAACCTGAAACTGGATTAAGTCGCATTTCATGAAGGGAACCAGTAGCAATGAAATGATTATTAAAACTATTGAAGATTTCGTTTTTGCCATTTATTTTTTTGTCATCAACAACAATACAATATGGTACTTCTGTATCTGTTTTTGCTTCTGTTAATAATTTGATTGTTTTCCAAAACTTGAGTGGGTTATTTCAATTTTTCGATGTTTCAGAAAGGAAATAGGCAGATTTAGCATTACGGATTTTTACAGTAGATAAATTACGTAAACGCCGAAAATTCAACCAGTCATACCCGAGCTTTGACTTTCTAGCTTGAGCCCAGGCTCGATTTTGTTCTGGAAGAAGTTAAGACAAATCATTGCTAAACCAAACATTATTTCGCCCTTTCACTCTGTCTTTTGAGTGGAGCATGCTTATTTACCAGGTCTGTGAAACCATCATAAAAAAAATGTCCTGGCATTTTCAACATCATCAAGAAGACTAATTCTTCCCCAATCAAAATCATACAGATCATGTATAAAGCCCTGCATTGAAACTGCTTCATTGTCCTCTTAAAAATAATGCGTGGCTTTGTTTGAGGAGTTTTTGTGTTCCTTACAGATGCTATAAGGCAATGATCACTTATATCATTTGCAAAAACAGAGGCATAAGAATATTTGTGAGGGGCATTTGTAAGAATGAGATCAATTAATGATGATTTTTCTGGATGTTTTAGGTTTGGTCTGGTGGGGCTATTCACAATCTGAAAAAGATTAAAAGAATTACAAAATGATTTAAAATGGTCAGACATTGGCAAAAACCAGTTCCAATTTAGATCTCCTAAAAAGACGATTTCATTATAATTCAGACTTGTTAAAAACTCCCTCAGAGAGACCCTCAGTCATTATCTGTCTCAGCTCGGTGTTCATCTTCAGTTCTCTCTTCACAGCAGTTCAGTCAGTGTACTGTTTGAGTACATGAATTATTTTGAGATATTGGTTTGTTTAACTCAGAGGGAGTGTCAGCCATGTGCGTAATTTGCTCGGGGATTACGGGGGTCATAACCCCCTCAAAAATCTGATACATTTACTATAATCCCCTCACTATCATTTAGATTAAAATAAATATGAAATATTCCGAATGAATACTTCTGTTCGTTTTCTTTATTAATTTCACTTGCCAGCATGAGAGATGGTATCATATTTTAAATAATCTGTAATGTACCCCCGCCCACCACACCCAATACTTGGCGTTACCCAACCAGCTTTCTCTAGCAAGTTTATTTTGCGCAGTCGCTGGGATGAATGGGTGGAGATTAGAAAACTGACGGAAATATGAAAAGGACACTGAAAGGCAGCCAGACAACGATTTTTCATTGTTGGTCGACACCAGCCAAAAAAAAAAAAAAAAAACCCTGACCAAACGGAGGTGCCCTATTGCTAAGTTAGCTGTTAAGTTAGCTCAGCGTTTCTCCAAGTGTGGGGTGCAGTCCTCTGGTGGGGAATAGAGACATGACAAGTGGGGCGCCACAAACAGATTTTGTGCCCATCTTTTTAATTCCTTTATTTATTGACCATACACTGAAAACAAAACAAAGACACATTTAAATGTAAGCCTTACTTAACCATTTCACACGTAAGTTTAAAAGTTGTGCGTATTCTATGCTCCCATGTTAACAGATTCCAGGGTTCACATTGCACGCGGTTGCGGCCCATCAGTGCGTTCAAGGAGCGGTGCGTCTGCAGCAGTGCAGCGATTGTTAACGCAGACGGCGTATGTGTGAAACAGCCGTTACGTTAGTCCAGGGGTTTTCAAACTGTGGGTCACAGAATGGAACAAGGTGAGTCGCACAAAGTCACTTGTAGCAGACTCCAAAGCCGCCGCCAGGCGCCGCCATTTGCGCCATTTAGAATTTCAGCCGCCGCCAGCCAATAATTTCCTAAGGCAAATTGAGCCACCATCTGATAAAGTGGCTGAGCCGGCTAGAATTATTTGCATCAAATAATAATTCTATCACATACACACACAAAATATATAAACAATACACGAGATCTATTTTCCCACTGGTTTCATAACAGCACCGTCTTGTGCTCGTTGCTACGATACACAGACTCACAGTGAATTGACGACCAATTAAAATTGCTCGTTTTCCGTACAGAAGAAGCGATGCATTTTTTTCTCGCACTGAGGTGAAATGGCAGAAAGAAACAAGCAAGGTCATTTTGATCTCACTTCTCACATACTTTCCTAATTCCTACTTACTTTTTTTTTTTACTTAGGCCTACCCAGACTTTTGTTAAATCTTCAGGGCACGGTTGCACAAACACCTGAATCAAAGATTGCTGTTATGAAACAAATATTCTGGAACGGAGAGATGTATAGCACTGAACGTGATATTACTGCAGTAACAAACCACCGTTTCCACATTGCTAATTCACGATGCATGCTTCAGTGTACATTGAAGTGAAATGTGCAAAACTTTGTCCAAAATAATACTGATAACAGTGTGTGTTTATATTAAGGCGAGACACGGCAGGCAAAAACATCATATTTTTTCCCCCTGGTTTTTATTAGATTTTTGGATGTTTGTCTTCAATAACATGTCTTCTTTCAGACTTGTGTACACATTTAGGTCTTTATTTTACTACACTTCGTATGTTTGCGTCTGTAGATTTCTCATAAATTCAACAAAAGTTTGCGTTCTTAATCAACATACATGCACCGTTAGGAAGCTCTCTCTTCTGTACAATCCTGTTGGATCCAAATATGGTCATTTCCTTTTTATCAGCAACCAATCATGAAAGTAAAAACACTGAATGCGCGATCTCATTGGCTGATGATAAATCTTTAAAGCCCGTACGGAGCGGCTCCCAGACGCTCCACGACATGACACAAAACAGAGACCAGGAGGGAGGCGGACAGGTGGAGGCTCAGGGGGAGGGACGGAGGGCCAGAAGGGAAACATGGGAAACAGACAACAGAAGTGTAAACACCAAACAGGGAGACCAGGAGGGAGGAGGTCCAAGGGGAGGGACGGAGGGCCAGACTAACAGAGGGGAACCGACAGAAAACACAACAGGAAACAAGAAACACAAAACATAAGTCCATAAGGATATCACGTGGCGCCCACCAGGGCGGAACAGAAGACCACCACAACCGTGTAGTCAGGGCGGAGCAGGGGACCACCCCACCCCTGTGGTCAAGGCGGAAACCCTCCAGGGCAGAGCAGAAGACCACCACAACCATGTGGTCAGGGCGGAAGCCCCCCAGGGCGGAGCAGAAGACCACCACAACCTTGTGGTCGAGGCCAGAGTCCCCCAGGGCGGAGCAGAAGACCACCATATCCTTGTGGTCAGGGCGGAAGGCCCCCAGGGCGGAGCAGAAGACCACCACACCCCTGTGGTCAGGACGGAAGCCCCCCAGGGCGGAGCAGAAGACCACCACAACCGTGAGGTCAGGAATGAAGCCCCTCGGGGCGGAGCAGAAGGCCACCACCCCCGTGTGGTCAGGGCGGAAGCCCCCCAGGGAGGAGCGGAAGACCCCCACAACCGTGTGGTCAGGGTGGAAGGCCCCCAGGGCGGAGCAGAAGACCACCACAGCCATGCGGTCAGGACCAGAGCCCCCCAAGGTGGAGCAGACCTCCGTGCGGCTGGACCAACGGGACGACGAAACTCTGGTAATCCCCTGGTGTCATTACTGGACTCCAGAAGATTGGTGCTGGCCTGACACTGCTCATGAAGATCATTGGTGACTTGTATTAGTCCATGAAGATCACCGGTGACTTGACTCAGTCCATGAAGATCACCGGTGACTTGACTCAGTCCATGAAGATCACCGGTGACTTGACTCAGTCCTTGAAGATCACCGGTGACCAGCCCTGACTCTGGAGGATCCGCGGTGACCAGCCCTGACTCTGGAAGGATCACCGGAACCTGACTCGACTCTGGAAGGATCACCGGAACCTGATTCGACTCTGGAAGGATCACCGGAACCTGACTCGACTCTGGAAGGATCACCGGAACCTGACTCGACTCTGGAAGGATCACCGGAACCTGACTCGACTCTGGAAGGATCACCGGAACCTGACTCGACTCTGGAAGGATCACCGGAACCTGACTCGACTCTGGAAGGATCACCGGCACCTGACTCGACTCTGGGGAGTTCACCGGCACCTGACTCGACTCTGGGGAGTTCACCGGCACCTGACTCGACTCTGGGGAGTTCACCGGCACCTGACTCGACTCTGGGGAGTTCACCGGCACCTGACTCGACTCTGGAGAGTTCACCGGCACCTGACTCGACTCTGGAGAGTTCACCGGCACCTGACTCGACTCTGGAGAGTTCACCGGCACCTGACTCGACTCTGGAGAGTTCACCGGCACCTGACTCGACTCTGGAGAGTTCACCGGCACCTGACTCGACTCTGGAGAGTTCACCGGCACCTGACTCGACTCTGGAGAGTTCACCGGCACCTGACTCGACTCTGGAGAGTTCACCGGCACCTGACTCGACTCCGGAGGGTCAGCTGAGACTCTCATCCTTTGCAGCGGCGCAGGGCAAGCGGCCATCTTGTGCTGTGGCGCTAGGCTGACGGCCATCTTGGGCTGTCGCGCAAAACCAGTGGCCAATTTGGGCATTGGCGCTGGGCTGGCGGCCATCTTGTACTGTGGCGCTGGACCGGTGGCCAATTTAGGCATTGGCGCTGGGTTAGCGGCCATCTTTTGCTGTGGCGCTGGGCTGACGGCCATCTTGTGCTGTGGCGCTGGACGGAGGGCCATCTTGTGCTGTGGCGCTAGGCTGACGGCCATCTTGGACTTTGGCGCTGAACCAGTGGCCAATTTGGGCATTGGAGCTGGGCTGGCGGCCATCTTGGGCTGTGGCGCTGAACCAGTGGCCAATTTGGGCATTGGCGCTGGGCTGGCGGCCATCTTGGGCTGTGGTGCTGGAACGTTGGCCAATTTGGGCATTGGCGCTGGGTTAGCGGCCATCTTGTGCTGTGGCGCTGGGCTGGTAGCCAATTTGGGCAGTGGTGCTGGACTGGCGGCCATCTTGGGTTGTGGCGCTTGGCTGGTTGCCATCCTGGGCAGTGGTGCTGGGCTGACGACCATCCCGCCGGAAGAGACAGAAGTGGCTGGGGCATCCCACCGAAGCCGATGCTGCAGGTAGCGCACAAATTCCCAGAATTCCAGTGTCTCTAACTGCGTCATCTCCTCATGAGACACTGGATCATCCAGCCCGCCATTAAAATAGTCCTTTAGGGCCGCATCGTTGTAACCCATGCCCTCGGCCAGGGACCAGAACACCTGAGCCAGGGTCCCCACTTCATTGCCCTCTTGGTGGAGGGCGATCAACCGAAGGTACTTGGCTCGCCGCTCCGCCATCTTGGCTGGGGAACGGAAAAACGACATACAGCTGGTTCCTAGGATGACGGAGTCCTTCTGTCACATTCGGTGTTACAGCAAACACGGAGAGGGAACCAATTGCAGGTAAGTCATTTATTAAAGGGTAATCCAAAGGGGTAAACAGTCCAGGCAGGGTCAAAACCAGAATATCCAACATAAACAAGACACGAAGACAAGGCAAAGCAAGGCAAGAAGCGACGGACATGAATAAACTTTCAAACATTTAAACAAGGACTCCATAACACAGACTCAGACAGACCGGGTATAAATACACAGAAGGTAATGAGGGAACTGGAGACAGGTGGGGACTAATCAATTACTAAACAGGAGGAAGGTGACCAAATAAGGGAACAGGAAGTGATAAAGGAGACAGACACCGTGAGAAAGGAGGACATCAAGTGGAAACCCAGGGAAGACAACCCAGACACTGTAACAATTTTATTCCAAAAAAAACATGGCGAAAATCATTTTTTTAAGGCTATTGACACAGTATATTCTGATTTACAGGATAACACAAGTAGATATCCATAAATGCCTCTGCAATTTTTTTCCCAATATGTGAACAAAATGAAAAAATATTTTTAACCTGGCTTTATCCAATACTCAGATTTCGTTTTTTAAAATATATGGAAATTAGCACATATTTAATTAGATATTGCCTAATTTGCATATTTAAACATTAAATTAAAGAAAACGTGTAATACATTTTTTTTCTCATCTTAATGTAAGTAATCAACTGGGAAAGTTTCATGGTGATATCTGCTAGTTAAACATTTTACCCGTAGTGTCTCGCCTTAACTATAAAGTTGAACAGCGAATTACTGTACATGTCATAAATATATGCATAACGTTACTCCGTGAAGTTTGACAAGTGTGCATTCTTACACAGCGGCAGGGACATTATTCACTAACATTACAGTGGCTATTGAATGCGCCTAGCGCTATAGCTAATATTACCAAATAGCTCAAGTAGGCTAGTTCTAGTTCTAAATCTTCACTTTAGGTGTTTTGCTCAACCGTTCTTGTAAGTAAGAATGCCTTTTGTCAGGACTATAATGCCATTTTGTCATTGTGACAGAACTATTGTTTTATGGATATTTTTGTTCTCTTTTATGATGCGGAATTAACATATATCAGCACATCACGAACACATCTGCTTAAGGATTCTGGTGTGACATGGAGGCCTCTAAGTGTTGATTCTGCTCGTAGCCTTTGTTCACATTTTTGGACATATATGGGCGATTTGTATGTGAACAACAATCGCATTGATGACAAACTCTACTGCAAACTCTGCTTTGAAGCATAAATGACAAAAGAACATGGAATGCTGTCAAAAGTGTACAGCTTGGGAGAAAAAACATCAAGTGGAAACTTCCTTGCTCATGCCAAAGCTGCACACAAAGAGAGTACAATATTTCTCAAAGAACAATCAAGTAAACTGACTAACTGGATCCAAACTGTGCCGAAAGGAAGTCCAGCTACTTCCCAGTTTGATGTTAATCGCGACATCGTGTTGTGGCTGTGCCAGGACCTGCTCCCTTTTGAATTAATAGAAAAGGAAGGTTTTCAAGCATTCAACAAGAAAAATATTCATCTCAATTTGCCAACCAGCAGAGCCCTTGCAACAACAGCCCTGGCAGATGTCTACATGGGTTTGAAGCCCAAAGTCAAAGAACAACTGGCAGACATTGTCAGTGGTACTATAATGTTAGATGGATGGACTGATGCTCATCATCGATACCCATATGTTGGTGTGAGAATCTGCACTGTAGATGCGAACTGGAATTTCCTTCTGTTTACACTTTGTGTTAAACCTTGAGAAAATCACACATCAGAAAACCTTACAGTGTTTGTAAGGGAATTACTCAAAGAATTCCTTCCCAAAGATAAAAATGTGTTGCTCTTTGACACAACAGATGGGGCAGCGAATATGATTAAGTTGTCCCAGTTACTGGACCATGAGAGAGTAACATGCGTAGCACACTGTTTACACAACTTACTCATAACAGACACTCTTACCAAAATCCCTGAAGCACAAGCCTTAATTTCCCAATGCAAAGATATTGTCAGTGCACTGCACTTCAAGGCACATCTAATAGAGGTATTTGTGTTGGAGCAGAAAGAGGCAGACATATTTGCCAAGATTCAAGACCTGCAGGATGAAATTGATTCAGATTCCAATGATCCTATTGATGAAATGGATGATGCAGAGGATTGGAAGCTGGGAACTAAGAAATCAAAACAGGGCTCACAGACACCCAAAACACTGAAGACCACCGTGCCAAAACATTGGAACAGTGTCCTCAACATGATCAGAAGCTTAGTCAGTATGGAGACAGAAGTCACTGAAATCCTGAAGAGGATAGGAAAGCCCATGTTATGCCTCTTACCTGATGACATCAAGCTACTTTGTAACTTAGCTTTTTGGAAGACTTTGAGAAATTCACTCCCATTATAAGTGAAGTCAGTCCAAACCTGAGTGCCAGGGCTCGAATCAAGAAAATCTGTGCAGTGGCTCCCAGAGATCCACTACTGATGAAGAGAGTCAAAGAACGAATAGTGAAAAACATGGACAAACGAATCCCCATGTCAGATC
This sequence comes from Carassius carassius, assembly GCF_963082965.1. Taxonomy (NCBI): domain Eukaryota; kingdom Metazoa; phylum Chordata; class Actinopteri; order Cypriniformes; family Cyprinidae; genus Carassius; species Carassius carassius. The sequence continues at coordinate 53,435,936 of NC_081755.1, forward strand.
TGGTTAGAGCCACCGAAGTGTTTGATCCAGCTGTCAGAGATATCACTATGACGAAAGATGAAAGCAGAGAGCTGCTGCAGAATCTCCATGAGAAACTGAACTCCTCCAGGTGACATTTATATTTCTGTGTACTTGCTAACCACTTACTTTTCTCATGGTTTTGATTTTAACAGCCATTTGCCTTATGCATATATTTCCCTTTTCAGATTCAGTTCAACAGTGTTTGGGGTTGGAGATGAGAGGACAACTACTGATGGTGGTTCTGGAGGTCCTTCTGGTGGGAATGGTGACCACGATGGAGATGTGGGAGGAAGTGCGAAACGCCTGTGACTAGAATTATTAGCAGAGGCACAAGAAGATGCAGAAGCTCATTCTTCAAGTTCTATCCTTGATCAAGAGATAGATGCTTTTCTGGCAGTGAGAACAAGAGACCAAGGAGCATTGGACTTTTGGCGAACCCATAGCAATACTTTCCCCACACTGTCTGCTATGGCCCGGTGCTACCTCTCCATTTCACCAGGTAGTGTGCCGGTGGAATGCATGTTTAGTTCCACTGGCCTACTGCTCAATGGCAAACGATCATCACTTGCTCCTTCAAGGTGTAATATGATAAGCTTCATCCATGATAATGCCAAGTTACAACACATTGTAGGCTATTTGAAAATGTTTAGTAGCATACAGACTACAAAATAAATATGTGCAGACGTTGTGAAAGTAAAATCTGGTGTTTTCTTTATTACATTGTATTGCATTTTGTACAAATATAGTGTAAGCCATGCATTGCTTGGAAAGATTGAGATTTAGTTAATCTGTATAACATATACATCTGTAGACATGAAGTGGCAGCTTCAGCCATTTGCAGCTATGAAAAGTTTGGCAGCTGAAGCAGCCATTTAGGTTTTGGCTGAGCCGGCTAGCCAGCCAATAACTTCATCAGCCAGCCATTATTCTCAAAACAAATGGCTTCGGGCTGTAGACTCACCGGCTGCAGGTTGGAACATTAATACACGACAAAGGCACAAGGACAAAAACCTGACTACTTCTATCAGACAAAGATGGACACATGACATGAACAAACAAATGGGGAACAAGGCAAATGACTAAGACAACCAATGAGTAAACAGAACTGATAAATACAAGACAAACCAATCAGAACATGATGCAATGAACAATCGTATGAAGACAAGAGGGCAAGGGAAGCATGAACAAACAATTACAAAATAAAAGAAATGAAAACATGAACATGAAACAAAACCCCAAAACAGAAACAAAACCCACATTACAATATATATATATATATATATATATATTGGAGTGACATACAGCCAAGTATGGTGACCCATACTCAGAATTCGTGCTCTACATTTAAAGGGATACTCCACTGTGTTTTCATATTAAACTATGTTTTTCCCTTACCTAAGACGAGTTGATACATACCTCTCTCGTCTCAGTGTGTGCACTCAATCGCTTTGGCGCGGTGACACTTTGAAAGCACTTAGCTGAGCCCATTCATTCAATATGGGCCAAGCAGAGAAGCTACCAAACACCTCCACGTTTTCCCTATTTAAATACAGTCACTCGCGTAGTGTAACTCGACCTAGGACGGTAACACAAAACAAAACGTTGCGCTTTTCTAAGCGTGTAAAATGGATAACTATATTGTGTGGCGGAATACCATGGCAAGTGCTTGTAAGCACTTTGTCTTGGCGCAGTAATATCTTGGAGTATCCCTTTAACCCATCCAAGGTGCACACACACACACCTGGAGCAGTGGGCATCATTTATGCTGTGGCGCCCGGGGAGCAGTTGGGGGTTCAGTGCCTTGCTCAAGGGAACCTCAGTCGTGGTATTTCCAGCCAAAGGCTCGAACCCACAATCTTATAGGGTTAGGAGTTATACTCTCTAACCACTAGGCCACGACTTACTTATATATAGTATATATTTTTAAGGTTATTAGACAGTGTGGCTTTATTATATTTTAATTTTATTTATTTATTTATTTATTTTATTTATTCATTTTGGAATAGTTATCCTCTTTGCTATAAAGCGTTTCTGGCACAAAAATCAACAATAAATGACAATTATGTAAATAGTGTTTCTAATATTTATAAACTGTCATCGGCCCCGCCCCACTCGTCACATACCCCCATCGCCCCTCGCAGGCCGGGGGGTACCCTCGAGACTGCGCTCTACTACCCTCCCTCCGGGGGGACCGCTCACGGGGGCCTGCGGGAACCTGGGGGTAGGACAGACGAGGCGAGAGAAAAGGAGATGGAAGGAGGAGCGACAGAGACGAGAGAGGGGAGAGAAAAAAAACAAAAAAAAAACTCCAGTTCCCCGACGCACTGCTGCTCGGCCCTCCACCAGCTGGGTGATCTCCTCCGCGGTGCCTGGCGGTGGCACTGGACGGCCCTCGGCGGACGGCACGACACTCCTCCGCCGCCCAGTGGATGGCGATGGCTCCTCCGGTCTTGGGCAGCCGGCAGGAGTCCCCCGTTCCCTGCTCCTCCCCGTTCAGGCCGACGGCAGCAGGCTCCGGCTCTCTGGCGAACGGCGCCGACTCCTCCGCTCCCTTACGGATGGCAGCCGCCCCTCCAACTCACTCCAGCCCACCGTCCATGGCGGCATCCTCCTCGTCTGCTCCATGGCACCGCGGATTCACCACAGCGGCGAGGGATCTTCAGCAGCGCGTCGCTCCTTCTCCCGGGCTTCGGCACCACTGTAATGAATTGAACCTTAATAATCATCGGGAAGAAGGAGGCGGGAACCGGCTGACAATCAAAATGAAGCTTTAATTACAAAATAAACACAAAACAGCGCACCAGCCCCTCACGGACGACTGATGCACACAAAATTAAACCAAAACCTAAAATAAAGCCCTGGGGTCTCATTTATAAAACTATGCGTAGGATCTTTACTAAAAGTTTACGTGCGCCCAAAAGCCAAAAATGGCGTACGCCAAAAAATATTCCGATTTATAAAACCGTGCGTACGCACACCTGTAAGCAATGTTCCCTTTATAAATCACAGATCACCCGCAGATGTGCGTACGTGAACCAGCCTCATATCCCGCCCTGTACACGCCCATTTTTAACCATAAATAGTCAATGCAAATCACCTCATGATTGCTGATCAGCATGTAAATGAGAGTGGAATCCCATATATACCTGGAAAACTGGCATGCGACCCGCCAATTAATTAATCCAAGAAAGTGAAAACGTGCATTTCTGTTAGCCTAATTTTAATAATGGCGACAGGTGAGAAAAGAGGAAAAAAACGTAATTTCTCAGATACTGAGATTGAAACACTTGTAGGGGAGGTGGAGGCTCGGAAAACTGTGTTATTTGGTGGCCACAGCAGTGGGGTCACTAATAAAAAGAAGCAGTGCGAGTGGCAAAGTATTGCTTCTGCCGTCAATTGTGTCAGTGGGACAGAACGGACAGTTGCAGAATTAAAGAAAAAATGGTCCGACCTGAAGGTATACAAATTTTTTTTTTACCAACATATTACATTTGTGTTTTATTAGGCTATATACCTATATAAATAGCAATATTGATTTTCAAAAAGTTTTATTTACATGTGCTTACAGTATGCAAAATATGTGAAATAAAGATTCTCATTCATTCAAGGTGGAGGCAAAGAGAAAACTGTCCTCCCACCCCCAGAGCGTGGCTGCAACTGGTGGGGGCCCATGTACAGCTGATCTCACATCAGTGGACAGCAAAATCGCGGCTATAATTGGGGAGGTCAGCGTGTGTGGTATTGTGTCGGAAAAGGAGGGAGACACTGACGTGACTGAAACCACAGAGGAGCAAGGTTAAACCGATTTTTAATCATTAACGCTGTACATTTGAGTGTGTGGGGTGATAAATGGATAAATGTTGCCAATTGTTTGTCCTCCAGTCCTTCCGGAGTCTGAAGCTGTAAATGAACAGGAGGTTCAGGGTGAGGGGTTCTCAGATGCAGATGCACAGCGTCCGGCTCAAAGCAGTGCCCCTTCTGCGTCTGGCACGTCCAAAAGTGGTCGGGTACTCACTGACGCAGTCCTGCAGTTACAGCGAGAGACAATAAACGCTGTCAACAGGGTTGCAGATGAGCTACGGCAGATGAGAGAAGTGATGCAAGAAATTGCACAATCATTAAAAGATGCAGTTAAAACATGAACCTTGAGTTTTGTCTTTCTTTACAAACGCCGCATGACATCCTCACGGATTCTTGCACCTCGTTGATATCCCTCTTGTCGGCCAGGGGGCTGTGGCTCGGGGTCGTAATGCTGGGGTAGAGGGAGATCAGGAGGGAGAGGAATACCGTTTCTCAGTGCTATATTGTGCAAAACACCACACGCCCTGACAATCTTGCACACTTTTGCTGGATGGTATAAAAGTCTGCCACCCGAGGCATCCAGAGCACGCCATCTGCATTTCAGGATGCCGATGGCACGCTCCACAACTGCGCGGGCACGAGAGTGGACCTCGTTATAATGAGTTTCCTCTGCGCTCTGCGGGTTTAAAAATGGGGTGAGGAGCCAGCGTCTCAGGGGGTAGCCACTGTCGCCTGCAGGTTATAATTATATTAAAAACAAAATTGTTACAGTTTCTACTTTTTAATATTGTTAAACTCACCAAGAAGCCAGCCATCACGTACTGCGCCTGCATTTAGTCTGTTCCCTACACTGCTATGTGTCAAGATAAAGGAATCATGTGTTGAACCAGGCCAGCGTGCCACAATGTTTGTGAGGGTCATGTTGGAGTCACATATGATTTGCACATTAATAGAATGCACATGCTTTCTATTAACATAAGCAAATTCATTTTCAGATGGTGCCCTTATAGCAACATGAGTGCAGTCAATTGCGCCGATTACATTTGGGAAACCAGACATTGCTGCAAATTGCGTTTTAATTTCGGCCTGTTCTCGCACAGTGTAGGGGAACCTGATGTATCGACTAACCATATTAAGTATACCATTTAAAACGACAGATATTATGGCACTCAGGGACGGCTGTGATATACCAGACCTATAGGGTGAGATGATAGATTCCAATAGAATTATTTCATATACAAAAAGGTCTTAGAGACAAATTTGAGGATTACTTATAGTTTTTTTTATATTATTAATTTACCTGTCTGCCAATTCCCGCTGGAAACAGCCGGTTGCCAAGAACCCCAGAGTGGTGAGGACTTGTATTTGGACTGGGATGGCATGGTTCCGGCGTGTTGCCCTCTCTAATACTGGACCCAATTCAGCACATAGATCCAAGAGCACAGCTCTAGGGAATCTAAATCGGCTTATTAGCCAGTCATCATCATGGGCCAGGAAATCATCATGGTCCCTGAAAACTCGTTCTCTCCTTATTCTGCCATTAGCGTAATCCTCCAACAGTGCCAGGAGTGCCATCATGAAGCATTACATACCCGGGTCACCGGAGAATTTATATGTTTCTAGCAAATAGACTGATCGTTAACACCTTGACAAAATCACTTAATTAATTTGTGGGCGAAAATTTAAGACGAAAATGTTATAGTGAACACATGCTTCTTGACGGTTTTGTAATGAACACCGTAATAGTTAGGACCGATGATGAGTAGCGATTGTGCTTCATGACTGTATTTGCAGACTTTGACATTTTATGATATAGGCTATGTACATTAAGGAAAATATTTCCTTTTTACACTGTGTTCTGCAGTTCTCTAATAAAAGGGTATTTCATGCTATTCTGTAGGCTATCACATGTATCGCGCCATGTCCTCCTGTGCTCCCGTTGTGGACAATGTGACTGTAAGGCAGCGCTGATTATTATTTTATTTTACTTTTAATACATTTTGAATTACGTTTGGATTTTACTAGATGTATATAGCCTAAAACAATCGGCACAAATAACACTGTTGGATTTAATCTTCATGATAATGTGGATATAACGTATGAAATGGAGTGAAAATTAAATGTCATTCATTCTTATAATCGTTCTTCTCACATTTATTTTCTACAATCTAACTTCAGTTCACGACCTCACCATCGGTGTCGCCAATTCCCTTTGTCTCCAGAATGTGCGTACGCACGGCTCAAAGTTTGCTTAAAGGTGCGCACATTCTCCCGTCAAGTTTGTTTTTTATAGATCACAACCTTTGCGTGGGAACTGGCGTACGTACGTTTCCAGCCCCGTTTTGTGCGTACGCACGCTTTATAAATGAGGCCCCAGGCCTGGTCCTCTTTCGTCCTTCACTGTCGTCGCTCCAGTTTTATATCCTTCCATCTCCTATGTGGGACTCGAGACCGGTGGTGGGTCGCAGGTGTCGCTGATTTCCCAATCACTCCACCGGCCTCGCTCGTGTTCCCACATCCCTCAGCCCCGCCCCACTAGTCACAGTAATTTATAAGTCAAGTTACCTTTTTTTATATAGCGCTTTAAACAAAATACATTGCGTCAAAGCAACTGAACAACATTCATTAGGAAAACAGTGTCAATAATGCAAAATGATAGTTAAAGGCTGTTCATCATTGAATTCAGTGATGTCATCTCTGTTCAGTTTAAATAGTGTCTGTGCATTTATTTGCAATCAAGTCAACGATATCGCTGTAGATGAAGTGACTCCAACTAAGCAAGCCAGAGGCGACAGCGGCAAGGAACCGAAACTCCATCGGTGACAGAATGAAGAAAAAACCTTGGGAGAAACCAGGCTCAGTTGGGGGGCCAGTTCTCCTCTGACCAGACGAAACCAGTAGTTCAATTCCAGGCTGCAGCAAAGTCAGATTGTGCAGAAGAATCATCTGTTTCCTGTGGTCTTGTCCTGGTGCTCCTCTGAGACAAGGTCTTTACAGGGGATCTGTATCTGGGGCTCTAGTTGTCCTGGTCTCCGCTGTCTTTCAGGGATGTAGAGGTCCTTTCTAGGTGCTGATCCAGCATCTGGTCTGGATACGTACTGGATCCGGGTGACTGCAGTGACCCTCTGATCTGGACACAGACTGGATCTGGTGGCCACTGTGACCTCGGAACAAGAGAGAAACAGACAAATATTAGCGTAGATGCCATTCTTCTAATGATGTAGCAAGTACATAGGGTGTTATGGGAAGTGTTTCCGGTTCACCTAATTAATGCAGCCTAAAAATCCTTTAACGGATTTGGATAATAAAAGCATATTAGTATGTTATGTGTATGCCAGGTTAAAGAGATGGGTCTTTAATCTAGATTTAAACTGCAAGATTGTGTCTGCCTCCCGAACAATGTTAGGTAGGTTATTCCAGAGTTTAGGCGCCAAATAGGAAAAGGATCTGCCGCCCACAGTTGATTTTGATATTCTAGGTATTATCAAATTGCCTGAGTTTTGAGAACGTAGTGGACGTAGAGGATTATAATGTAAAAGGAGCTCATTCAAATACTGAGGTGCTAAACCATTCAGGGCTTTATAGGTAATAAGCAATATTTTAAAATCTGTACGATGCTTGATAGGGAGCCAGTGCAGTGTTGACAGGACCGGGCTAATATGGTCATACTTCCTGGTTCTAGTAAGAACTCTTGCTGCTGCATTTTGGACTAGCTGTAGTTTGTTTACTAAGCGTGCAGAACAACCACCCAATAAAGCATTACAATAATCTAACCTTGAGGTCATAAATGCATGGATTAACATTTCTGCATTTGACATTGAGAGCATAGGCCGTAATTTAGATATATTTTTGAGATGGAAAATGCAGTTTTACAAATGCTAGAGACGTGGCTTTCTAAGGAAAGATTGCGATCAAATAGCACACCTAGGTTCCTAACTGATGACGAAGAATTGACAGAGCAACCATCAAGTCTTAGACAGTGTTCTAGGTTATTACAAGCGGAGTTTTTAGGTCCTATAATTAACACCTCTGTTTTTTCAGAATTTAGCAGTAAGAAATTACTTGTCATCCAGTTTTTTATATCGACTATGCAATCCATTAGTTTTTCAAATTGGTGTGTTTCACCGGGCTGCGAAGAAATATAGAGCTGAGTATCATCAGCATAACAGTGAAAGCTAACACCATGTTTCCTGATGATATCTCCCAAGGGTAACATATAAAGCGTGAAGAGTAGCGGCCCTAGTACTGAGCCTTGAGGTACTCCATACTGCACTTGTGATCGATAGGATACATCTTCATTCACTGCTACGAATTGATGGCGGTCATATAAGTACGATTCAAACCATGCTAATGCACTTCCATTAATGCCAACAAAGTGTTCAAGTCTATGCAAAAGAATGTTGTGGTCAATTGTGTCAAACGCAGCACTAAGATCCAATAAAACTAATAGAGAGATACACCTACGATCAGATGATAAGAGCAGATCATTTGTAACTCTAAGGAGAGCAGTCTCAGAACTATGATACGGTCTAAATCCTGACTGGAAATCCTCACATATACCATTTTTCTCTAAGAAGGATTATAATTGTGAGGATACCACCTTTTCTAGTATCTTGGACAGAAAAGGGAGATTCGAGATTGGTCTATAATTAACTAGTTCTTTGGGGTCAAGCTGTGGTTTTTTGATGAGAGGCTTAATAACAGCCAGTTTGAAGGTTTTGGGGACATATCCTAATGACAATGAGGAATTAATAATAGTCAGAAGAGGATCTATGACTTCTGGAAGCACCTCTTTTAGGAGCTTAGATGGTATAGGTTAAATGGTATAGATAGATGGTATAGATTAACATACCATAGATTAACATAGATAGGTAAACATGACTCTGGACTTGAGAACTGAAACAGTTGAACATATTTTAATAAAATGTAAAGGATATGATAAGGAAGGATTACAACTTATAGAATCAATTAATATAGAAACAAATCAGATCTCACTTCAGAACATTTTAAATAAAGATGTGGATATAGAAATGTTTCCCAGATTAATTAAGTATCTCAAAGATACAGAGGTAATTAATAGGATTTAAAGAATTACCACTTAGGTTAGTTACCTGTTTTTTTCTAGTTAGTTTTCATTACCGTCAATGCTCCACACTCCATCCTAGTAGGTGGCGGTAAATGCACCTAAAGCTGGTTTGCCAACCGCCATAAAACGTCTAAGAAGAAGAAGAAGAAGAAGACCCACGGTCTGCAGCCAGACTCTATAGTCCGAGTCCAGTGTTAGTGTAACTTTCTGCCTTCACGGATCTCACCCAGTCCTCCTCGATTCACGGAGAGTTCAGAAATACACACAGACAACAGTTTCTGCAGTTTATATGTAGAAGTAGATTTCTGACCAACTTTTCCCACCTTTGATGTAGAGGCTACTTTCTGCTGTAAAGTCATTGTGTGATAAAGCTTTCGGACGCAGCTGCATCGAGTCTGAGGAGAGGTGAGCAATATTTCAAACAGAAACACAAACATCACATACATTTTCCACGTTTGGAGAAATAATGTGTCTCTTATTGAATGTCTCGTGATCAGGAAACCTGCGCGCTCGGAGAGATTCGCGCTCGCGCTACAATAATGCGCTGTCTGTCTCATCTGTAATATCCAACGTCGAACCAACTTTATACCGGTTCCGTTCGCATTACACTCACTGATCACGAGACAATATATTAATCTATAATGCGCGAGCGCGAATCTCTCCGAGCTCAAACACACACTGCTCGCGCCCGGAGAGAGTGCGCGCGCTTAAAATGTTTCTCTGTTTGCCTGAAACAAGAGTCACAAACCTTGTTGTGAACGAGAGCTCTCTGAAGGGATAATATAGTCTCGAGGGCTCCAGAAAAATGTATAAAAATAGGCTATGACAATATATTTTTCCCATATCATTCAATATTGATATTTATTATGATGTTCGTTTACCATTAATGGGGAATAAAATGCTTTCCACGTGTTTGTTAGACCTTAGTTTGTTCACAACACAATTCCACAGAGGAGCTACGGTTTGATTGAGGGCTCCATGAAATGCATTTTATTTCCCCTAAATTCTGTTTTCCATTTGATTTATTATGAATTCTGTGTTTTATGATTCAGCACAAATGCATCATAAAAATGATGTCTAGTAAAGTAAATTAATAAAACTTGAACAATTGAATCTATCTTTTAAAATGTAATCAAATGAAAATCAATTTACAACAAAACAGTGTTTTCATTTCATCTCAGAAAAGATACTGCACACCAGAACTGTATAAAGTAATAATAATTATTAACTTGGTTGTATGAGATTCCCTAAAAATATTATTATTATTACTTTGAGAATTGCATTTTAGTATACAGTAGTAATATAGTCGGTCATAATTTCAAGTTAAACCGTACTTTTATTATGACTGATTGTCATGAAGGTCTTTCAGTTTTAGTTTTTGTATTTGACAGTAATCTTTCTCAAAAGAAACTGCATAAAGCTGGTGAAGTGACTCTCTGAGCATCTCTGGAGATGAAGTTCATGTGTTCACTTCCTCATATATTGAGACACTGAGTCACGTGTGTTTGAGTTTGTGTATCAAACTATTCCATGATCCATTCACTCAGAGACACAGAACATGCAGACACATGCACTGACTGGCTGCTGTAACATCTATTTCTGTTGTGTGATGGGATGTAAGATTAATCCACATTGAGTAAAAATGTTTTTATAAAAATATTAAATATTACTGGGCAGCCCAATTGCATACAGTCATGTTTTATTTCTCCTCTGAAAGCCCTCCTGCTTGGATGGATTTGGAATCATGTTCTGTGACAGTCGCCATCAGACATTTTGTAAGCAAAGAAAACAAACAAAAAAATAATAATACATTTTATTTCTAACATGCTTTTCTTAGACTCAAAGTGCTACAGTATACAAGAAGAAAAACATCACGTACAATCACATTCAATTACAATAAACAGCTGTAAAAAGATGTGTCTTTAAAGAACTCTTAAAACAATCTAATGTTGGAGAGTCTCTAATTTCCGGTGGTAGAGCATTCCATAGACGTGGTGCTGAAACAGAGAATGCTCGGCCGCCCATAGACTTTAATTTATATCGAGGCTGCTGGAGAATGCATGACCTGGAAGAGCGCAAGGTGCGAGCTGGCACATGAGCAGTGACTATTCAATTCAATTCAAGTTTATTTGTTTAGTGCTTTTTACAATAGAAATCGTTACAAAGCAACTTTACAGAAAATTAAGTTTCTACAATATTTAGTAGTAGCTTATAAGTGGTGACTGTCAGTTTGTGCACGTATGACAGGATTTTTAGAAAAATTAATACAAGACATAGTCAGCCAGACGATGAACATTATTAATATTATTAATAATTAATAATTATTATATGATGCAGTTACACTTGTAGCTATATTTGTTAGTTCTGTTTGTTGATTCAGTGTTAGCATCAACTGGGGTCCTCTGAGGGTCAGCATAATCTCTTCTCAGGTGTTCTGGATCCAAACTGGAGCTTGTACAAAACATAAAAACAAATGGACACATCATTAGCATAGCTGATCCAACAAAGTAAAATGAATGAATTTAACCCAAGCTAAAGAATAAGAATGCGCATTTGATCAGATGCAACTACACTCACAATTTAAGATACATTATTCGAATGCTCGGCGAAAGAGATGCGTTTTTAATCTAGATTTAAACAGAGAGAGTGTGTCTGAACCCCGAACATTATCAGGAAGGCTATTCCAGAGTTTGGGAGCCAAATTTGAGAAAGCTCTACCTCCTTTAGTGGACTTTGCTATCCTAGGAACTACCAAAAGTCCAGCGTTTTGTGACCTTAGGGAGCGTGATGGGTTGTAGCGTGGTAGAAGGCTAGTTAGGTACGCAGGAGCTAAACCATTTAGGGCCTTATAGGTAAGTAATGATAATTTGTAACTGATACGGAACTTAATAGGTAGCCAGTGCAGAGACTGTAAAATTGGGGTAAGATGATCATATTTTCTTGACCTGGTAAGGACTCTAGCTGCTGCATTTTGGACTACCTGTAGCTTGTTTATTGACGAAGCAGGACAACCACCTAGAAGTGCATTACAATAGTCCAGTCTAGAGGTCATGAATGCATGAACTAGCTTTTCTGCATCAGAAACAGATAACATGTTTCGTAGCTTGGCAATGTTTCTAAGATGGAAGAATGCAGTTTTTGTAACATGGGAAATATGATTTTCAAAAGACAAGTTCAAAACTGTAGAGGAAGTAACAGTACATCCGTCTAGTTGCAGATTGCAATCTACAAGATTCTGTGTAGTGTTTTCTTTTGGTCCAATAATTAATATCTCTGTCTTATCCGAATTTAATTGGAGAAAATGATTGGTCATCCAATCTTTTACATTTTTAACACACTCTGGTAGCTTAGATAATTTAGAAGTTTCATCTGGTCTTGAGATATTAGCTGAGTATCATCAGCATAACAGTGGAAACTAATCCCGTATTTTCTAATTATATTACCAAGGGGCAACATGTATATTGAAAATAGAAGAGGACGGACCCTTTTCTGGGTAACATTGAGAATATCACTATATATTGTTGCAACACCTCCGCCATGACCAGTCTGACGGGGCTCATGCTTATAACAGTAGTTTGGTGGAGTGGACTCATTTAGACCAAAATAATCATTTGGTTTTAGCCAGGTTTCAGTCAAGCAGAGTACATCAAAACTATTATCTGTGAGCCTTTCATGTACAATAACTGCTTTGGGTGTGAGTGATCTACAGTCATGGCCAAAAGTTTTGAGAATTACATAAATATTAGTTTTCAAAAAGTTTGCTGCTAAACTGCTTTTAGATCTTTGTTTCAGTTGTTTCTGTGATGTACTGAAATATAATTACAAGCACTTCATACGTTTCAAAGGCTTTTATCGACAATTACATGACATTTATGCAAAGAGTCAGTATTTGCAGTGTTGGCCCTTCTTTTTCAGGACCTCTGCAATTCGACTGGGCATGCGCTCAATCAACTTCTGGGTCAAATCCTGACTGATAGCAACCCATTCTTTCATAATAACTTCTTGGAGTTTGTCAGAATTAGTGGGTTTTTGTTTGTCCACCCGCCTCTTGAGGATTGACCACAAGTTCTCAATGGTATTAAGATCTGGGGAGTTTCCAGGCCATGGACCCAAAATTTGAACATTCTGGTCCCCGAGCCACTTCGTTATCACTTTTGCCTTATGGCACGGTGCTCCATCGTGCTGGAAAATGCATTGTTCTTCACCAAACTGTTGTTGGATTGTTGGAAGAAGTTGCTGTTGGAGGGTGTTTTGGTACCATTCATTATTCATGGCTGTGTTTTTGGGCAGAATTGTGAGTGAGCCCACTCCCTTGGATGAGAAGCAACCCCACACATGTAGCGCTCACCTTTTCTTCTCCGGACAAGCCTTTTTCCAGATGCCCCAAAAAATCGGAAAGGGGCTTCATCGGAGAATATGACTTTGCCCCAGTCCTCAGCAGTCCATTCACTATACTTTCTGCAGAAGACCAATCTGTCCCTGATGTTTTTTTTTGGAGAGAAGTGGCTTCTTTGCTGCCCTTCTTGACACCAGGCCATCTTCCAAAAGTCTTGTCCTCACTGTGCGTGCAGATGCGCTCACACCTGCCTGCTGCCATTCCTGAGCAAGCTCTGCACTGGTGGCACTCCGATCCCGCAGCTCAATCCTCTTTAGGAGACGATCCTGGCGCTTGCTGGACTTTCTTGGACGCCCTGAAGCCTTCTTTACAAGAATTGAACCTCTTTCCTTGAAGTTCTTGATGATCCTATAAATTGTGGATTTAGGTGCAATCTTAGTAGCCACAATATCCTTGCCTGTGAAGCCATTTTTATGCAATGCAATGATGGCTGCACGCGTTTCTTTGCAGGTCACCATGGTTAACAATGGAAGAACAATGATTTCAAGCATCACCCTCCTTTTAACATGTCAAGTCTGCCATTCTAACCCAATCAGCCTGACATAAAGATCTCCAGCCTTGTGCTCGTCAACATTCTCACCTGAGTTAACAAGATGATTACTGAAATGATCTCAGCAGGTCCTTTAATGACAGCAATCAAATGCAGTGGAAAGGTTTTTTTGGGATTAAGTTAATTTTCATGGCAAAGAAGGACTATGCAATTCATCTGATCACTCTTCATAACATTCTGGAGTATATGCAAATTGCTATTATAAAAACTTAAGCAGCAACTTTTCCAAATATTTCCAATATTTATGTAAATCTCAAAATTTTTGGCCACGACTGTAATATTCATGAGCCCAAACTTTAAAAATTGTTTTTGTTCATTTACTTTCCATATTTCTGGTTTAATCACGATAAGATTTTTTCTAGATCCTACAATAAATTTCTATATTGACCTCACTATTCGGGGAACAGACACAGTCTTAATAGATTGTACAGTGCAAGTACTTTTATCATTTAAGCAGGTGGAACAAATGTCATCATAATAGTTATCTGAGAATTGTCTTACTAGTCACATGGAGCGAAGTGTCCTGGAGATGTTGTTAGAGAGCAGCTCCGCTTCCTACTCTGCTGGGGTGCAGGCCATCAGCGCGAAACAGCCTAGGACGCTCCCAGAAAAGATTCCAATTATTAACAAATAGCAGTTTCTGTTCTTTACACCATGACAGCAACCATTCATTTAAAGCAACAAGTCTACTGAACCTTTTGTGTCCTCGTCGATACGTGGGCAGTGGTCCTGACACGATGATCGTCGCCGCGGGCGTCGCCGCGGGCGTCGTGCTGCGAACAGTCTCAATCAGGTTCTTGAAGTCCCTGTTCAGCGTCTCCATCTGCTGCAGCGTGGTGTCGTTAACCCTGGCATGAAGCACGACCGCTCTGGGGCTCTCGTCAGCCTTCAGGATCGCGGGTATCTGCGCAGAAACATAGAGAACAGGAGCAACAGGGATGAGTGTGCACTTTACCTTTGGTTAATGTAGCACGGACGTGTCCGACGATGGAGTCTCTGATGATCACAGCGTCGCGTCCAGTCTCGCGGAGGGGAGCGAAGCGGTTCCGAGTGGAGATCTCGAAGACTGGAGGGGGAGAAGTCATCGCCCGGGGCCTGGCACACGTCCTCCGCTGTGGATGCACCCAGGGTCCGTGGTGTCCCGGCGCCAGAGTGAAGGCGATCGCATCCTGGGTGCACTGGGCCTGTGCAGAGAAACACACGGAGTAGACGTGGTGGGACTGTTAACAGCACGCTGTATACTCTCCGCTCTCTCAGCTGGGCCTGCCTCACCTCCAGGTCGCGAATCTGCTTCTCCACTGCCTCCAACGTGTCCTCATCTGCAATCAAAGTTAGACATTCATCCGCCATTAAAGCAAGTAACCGTGAGTACAGCAATGGTAATGTGTGTGAATAGAGTATTAGCAATGCAAGCGCAGTTAGCAGCAACCACGCTTGTTGATGCTAACAGGCTATAAGCTAATAGCGGACCCAGGAGATAAAATAAAACTAGTGATATCGAGGCGCTCTGATTGTTTTTGTTGTAGAATGCAATGGAGGATATATTCGCACCTTATAGAAACGGACACGATGGTGTATAAAATTGATTTTTAAGATAAAATTAGTCAATAAAAATAATATAGTGACGGAGCTCAAACGCAGTTCAGACACCAACAACAGCAGAAATAAGCAGGTGCCATCCCATAAATAGCTTTATATGTTAAAATCAGTGTTTTGAATTCAATACGTGCTTGTATTGGCATCCAG
This sequence comes from Carassius carassius, assembly GCF_963082965.1. Taxonomy (NCBI): domain Eukaryota; kingdom Metazoa; phylum Chordata; class Actinopteri; order Cypriniformes; family Cyprinidae; genus Carassius; species Carassius carassius. The sequence continues at coordinate 53,451,536 of NC_081755.1, forward strand.
TGTAAATCAGAGAGTACTGAGTGGTTGTATGTCAATAATCGGGGGGGCTGAATATAGTATATATTGTAATTTTTTTGATTGATTTATTTGGAAAACCAAGATAGAGCGCATTGCAATAATCAAGCCTCGATGTAATAAAGGCATGTATAAGCCTTTCTGCATCTGGCAATGATAGAAATGGTCGCAGTCTAGCAATATTTCTAAGGTGGAAAAATGCAATCTTTGATACCTTTTTAATATGTGCATCGAACATAAGTTCAGAGTCGAAGATAATGCCAAGATTACGCACTTGAAGAGATTAAGTAACCAAGTGCTTGACTGTAGTCAACTCTGAAATATTAAGTTTGAGTAAAGATGTTCATGTTCAAAAAGAAGTTCTGTTTTTTCTTGGTTAAGCTTAAAACAATTATCATGCATCCAGGCTTTTATCGCATCGAGGCAGGTGCGCTAAGGGCTGTAATCGCAAGATTAGGATCAGGGTGCATGCTGTTATAGATCTGCATATCATCAGCACAACAATGAAAACCTAAACCAAACTTACAAATAATGTCATCCAGAGACAAAATATAGATGCTAAATTAGATGGGACCAAGCACAGACCCCTGTGGGACACCTTGCTGGACTAGAGTTGGTAAAAATGTATTTTCCCCCCAAGGACACAAACTGGGAACGATTTGTAAGATAAGATGTAAACCTTTTAAGAACAGTAGCAGAAACTCCTAGATATACAGACCATCTTTCAAGAAGGACCACTTGTGATATAGTGTCAAAAGCAGCCGTGATGTCTAACAATACCAAAATACTACAGACACCCATATCAGCAGAAATGAGAAGATCATTTACAACCCGGACGACAGCAGTCTAAGTACTATGGCCTGATCTAAATCTGGACTGAAATGGTTCTAGGAGATTGTTGATAGACAGATATCGCTGTAACTGGCCAGCTACAACTCGTTCGAAGACCTCAGATAGAAAAGGTAGATGGGCGATAGGCCTATAGTTAGACAGATTCTCCATATCGGAACCAGCCTTTTTTGGGACTGGTTTGATGGCAGCTAACTTAAGGGCCGAAGGGACCTGACCAGTTAATAACGACTTTATTCAATAATTCCTTTGTCAATGGTCTCCTCTGTGTCTCTCCATATCACCGTCCTGCATATGCTCTTCTGTGTTATAAAGTGCTTCATATAACCCAGATTTCACATCTGATGGCAGATGGAGTATTCTGACGACGACTTTCATACATTTTATGGACCTTGACACTGTTATTTTTCTTGGCAGTCTATGAGACAGTCTCATGGAGTTTATACAAGACTATATAACAGGGGTGGCAAACGTCAGTCCTGCAGAGTTCTGCTTCAACCCTTATCAAACAAACCTGAACAAGCTAATCAAGGCCTGAAGGGTTACTAGGAAGCTACAGGCAGGTGAGATTTTATTAGGGTTGGAGCTGAGGCTCTCCAGGTCCGTGTTCGCCAACCGTGCTATATAATGATCTGAGATATCATCGCTTTGCTGCAGAATTTCAATGCCATAAACATCAATTCCATGTGACTATTATATAGGGCTGGCATTAATTAAGTACTGTCAAAAATAATGTTACAATTATTAACGCTTTTAACGCAAAACCAGTTTTTGATCTTGTGGGAGTAATCAAATTCTCAGCAAAATTTGATGTGTGATTTAATTTTCAATTAATTATATTTCAACATGTAATTAATTGGATTTTAACATTTTCTTTCCGACAGTGAGTAAGACCTGACACATGTTGTCTAACCCAGAATGTCTAGAAGTGCTGATCCCAATGCAACATCACAGGGGATTTATCATTAACACTTGTTTCTCTGGATTATGTTATATGAAGCACCATTACTTCAAACGAGTTATGCTTGAAGAGTGTCCATCTGCTTTACTTATATTAGTGCTTGAATGTATAAACTGATTTATTGCCTTTTATTAAATCTGCTTCTTCCACACAGAAATTAATGTTCAGTGAAGCTCCCCACAACAATCACAAATAAATTAGTTCACCAATTAATGCTGGAATATATCAATTTACAAGTGAAGACGAGCCTCAAATCATCAGGAAGAGATGAAATCTGTAAAGATTGAGTTTATTAAAGAGGAAAGAGAGGAGATGGGAGATCCAGAACCCTGCAGAATCAAACACACTGAAGATACTGAAGAACAAACAGGTTGATGTTTATTCCTGATTAATAATGCTGATGAACTGGGTACTTTTTTTTTTTTTTCAACAAAATTATTTGTTAGATAATTGTGTAGTTGATCAAACGTTTTTATTAAATATATGGTATTTGTGCTTATAATGTTTTAAAAATCATAATTTGAAAAATAATCTACCTCATTCATTGATGAATGAAAAAGTTTCAGAGAGATGTATATATAAACTTTAATAGACTGTTGTATAGCAATTGTCTACTTTCTGCTGTTACACCAGGGTTCATGTTTGTCTTTTCACTTTTCTTTCTTTTTTTTAAATAAACATTTTTTACTTTTATTTCAGAGTTGTTGGAAGAAAATGAGAAGCATGAAGAATTGAGTAAAGTTGAGAGAATAAATCAATTCAGAAATGAAGAAAAACCTTTGAGTTGCTGTCAAACTCAGAAAGTTTTAAAGAAAAGAAGAGCCCAGAAATCTTTCTCCTGTACTCAGTGTGGAAAGAGATTGAGATTGAAACATCATCTTGAGCGTCACATGAGGATTCACATTGGAGAGAAACCTTACAAGTGTTCACACTGTGACAAGAGATTCAGTGTGTCATCAAGTCTGAAAACACATGAGAGTATCCACACTGGAGAGAAACTGCACACATGTGATCAGTGCGGGAAGGGTTTCACACTAAAAGGAAGCCTTACATCACACATGAGAGTTCATACTGGAGAGAAACCATTCACTTGTGATCAGTGCGGAAAGAGTTTCTCACAATCATCAAACCTTCAGCTACACATGAACATCCACACTAAAGAGAAACTGTACACATGTGATCAATGCGGGAAAACATTTTTGTGGGCTTCAGCCCTGAAGCTGCACCTGGTAATTCATACAAAGGAAAGACCACATTCATGTAATTTGTGTGGAAAGAGTTTTTCATTCATACAAAGTTTGAAAGATCATCAGAAAACACATACTGGTGTGAGAGACTACATGTGCTTTGAGTGTGAGAAGACTTTTACTTCAGCAAAGTGTTTAAAATGGCATGAGAGGATTCACACTGGAGAGAAACCTTACAAGTGTTCACACTGTGACAAGAGATTCAGACTGTCATCAAGTCTGAAAAAACATGAGAGGATCCACACCGGAGAGAAACCGTTCACTTGTGATCAGTGCGGGAAGAGTTTCACACTAAAAGCAAACCTTACATTACACATGAGAGTTCATACTGGAGAGAAACCATTCACTTGTGATCAGTGCGGGAAGAGTTTCTCACAATCAGCAAACCTTCAGCTACACATGAACATCCACACTAGAGAGAAACTGTACACATGTGATCAGTGTGACAAAACATTTTTGTGGGCTTCAGCCCTGAAGCTGCACCTGGTAGTTCATACAAAGGAGAAACCACATTCATGTAATTTATGTGGAAAGAGTTTTTCATTCATACAAAGTTTGAAAGATCATCAGAAAACACATACTGGTGTGAGAGACTACATGTGCTTTGAGTGTGAGAAGACTTTTACTTCAGCAAAGTGTTTAAAACGGCATGAGAAAATCCACACTGGAGAGAAACCTTACAAGTGTTCACACTGTGATAAGAGATTCAATGTGTCATCAAGTCTGAAAACACATGAGAGGATCCACACTGGAGAGAAACCTTACAAGTGTTCACACTGTGATAAGAGATTCAGTGTGCCATCAAGTCTGAAAACACATGAGAGGATCCACACTGGAGAGAAACCTTACAAGTGTTCACACTGTGACAAGAGATTCAGTGTGTCATCAAGTCTGAAAAAACATGAGAGGATCCACATTGGAGAGAAACTGTTCACATGTGATCAATGCGGGAAGAGTTTTAGAAAAAAAGGAGACCTTACATCACACATGATAGTTCATACTGTAGAGAAACCATTCACCTGTGATTAATGTGGAAAGAGTTTTTCACACTCCTTAAACTTTAAGCATCATATGAACATTCACACTGGAGAGAAGCTGTACACGTGATCAATGCGGGAAAACATTTTTGAGAGTGAAAATACATCATAAAATACATACTGGTGTGAGAGAGTATGGTACATGTGCTTTAAGTGTGAGAATACGTGTACTTCAGCAAACTGTTTGCAACTCCATGAGAGGATTCACACTGGGGAGAAACCTTACAAGTGTTCACACTGTGACAAGAGATTCAGTCATCAAGTCTGAAAACACATGAGAGGATCCACACTGGAGAGAAACCGTATCAATGCACTGCATGTGGGAAGTGTTTGCATTCTTCATTGGCATACAGATGTTGTAAATAATGTTACTGTCACTCAGCTATTTAGATAGACCCCACAGAAGAAATTCATAACAGTTTAGAATGACACGAAGGAGAATAAGCTAAAACCCCAGCTAAAAATTTTTATTTTATTTTTTTACTTTAATGTCGATACATTATACATTTTTAAAGTATCCTTCGGGTTTAGTGTAGGCTAACTAACTTTAAACACAGAGTTACTGAAGCTGCATTCCACATGTTTCGTGAGACCAAACAAGGACAGGTACAACGAGGAGAGAAGTTGGAATAACATGCAATGCAATGGTAAATACTGATATTGTATTGTTTGTGACAGAGAAAGAAAATGTTATGTTTATTTTCACTTTTTGATGCACAAGATACATGTATGTATCATAATTATTTAACATTTATTTTGACCGTGTCAGTCTCTGCAGTCCTTCTATGAGTTCCCCCTCTTCATGGTCCACCTTTCAGTTGATCTTCCAGAGAAGGATCTGGCCTTACACAAAACACTTGGGATGGATTCATTTGGTTTCATTTGTACAGACTACAATATAAAATGTTAATTTAATATTATGTAACTGCAAATATATAACTTCAAAACGGTTTCTTGTTCAGCAGTGTAATGTAAACACGCAAATATCCACATGTAAATGTGAGCAGCTCTGTACAGGAGGAACTGCACTGATTCTCAGCTCTGAATAGTGTGCTGTCAGTAAACAGTATGGATGGGAGTCCTTTAAAACAATCTGTGAAGATAATTACATTGAGTTACATATTTAACTGATTTCAGAAACATTAAGAATTACTTTCAATTGCATTTTAAATGACTACATTGTAAATTAAACTATATTTAAAATAAATTATGAGGAATAATTAATATTCTATATAATGTTAAAGAAATGCCAGTAGACTGTAAAGAGAACAGTGATATTTCAAAGGATGTCCCTTTTATGTGGGTCGTCCCAAGTTTCAATGTGTTTGTCAAATCAGATTATCTGTAATTCTTAAAATTCTTATTTATTTAGAAAAAGTAAATAATTTTTCATTTTATTAACAAAAAATATTAAGTTTGTCTTGTATATTTTTTAATTTGATCAGATAACGTTTTAGTGATCATGTTACAACGTGCCCCTCAGATGTTATAATGTACCCCACCTACAGGGCATGTTGTCACATATCACTTTACTTTTTTGGGGGTAAATAAAGAAAAACATATACTGTAATTATGTAACGAACCAACATATTTGTACTGGACAAGTGTAAAATTACTGAGGATAAATAATTGATTTACACAAACTGAGAAAGTTTGCTCGCTCCCCTCTAGTGTGTACACACAAGAGTGCTGTGCTTAATAATTTGCTGTGCTTTGACAAGTCAAGTCACCTTTTTTTATATAGTGCTTTAAACAAAATACATTGCGTCAAAGCAACTGAACAACATTCATTAGGAAAACAGTGTCAATAATGCAAAAATGATAGTTAAAGGCAGTTCATGTCACGGTTGGTAAACCGTGATCTCTGGGTTTTGCACTTTGTGGTGAAGTCTGTGTGTGTCGCGTCTACACTGATTAGTTTGTGGGCGTCTCCGTTAATTGTCATCAGCAGCAGCTGTCACTCATTACTCTCTCCCTATATATTGGTTTGTCTCACGTCTTGTGTTTGTGAGAACGTTGTTTCATGTCTGGTAACTGTTCTATGCTTCTGTGTTGTTCTGCGTTGGATGTCCGTGTCTTCCCCTGGAACCTCATCCACTCTTCGCACCTCCACAAGCATCACCACTTACCTTCGGCTCGATTCCCCGCAGTTCCTGTGCCATCCTCTCCTGCTGCCAACTCACCATTACCATCCGGATTACCCACCGTCTCCCCACCATCTTGGATTGTCGCCTTCCCAGCATTGTTTTGTACTCTTGTTTGTTTGGTTTTCATTCAATTGTTTAACTCGCACTTGTTTCCAGCTCCTCCTTCACCCAGTCGTCACAGAACGTTCTCACCTAAAATGGAAGCAGTGAGCACCACCTCTTTAACTTACTTTATTCACCACAGTGTCATTCTCATGGATCAGCAGCAGGAGAGCATCTCTAACACCGGACAGCGCTATCCAAGCGTTGGTGGCACAGGTGTCCGAGCTCACCCAGCAGATCCATCAGCTCACCTCTCCCACTGCGCCCATCGCACTGCCTGCGCCGCCCGTCCCCCGGGAGACCCCCCAGGATCACTTCCGGCCAGAGCCGCGACTTCCGGCGCCAGAAAACTACTCCGGCGGTGTGGAAGAACCAACAGCCATGTTGCGCCTCGTTCCACACCCTCTCGGAGGAGATGCGGAGGGTCTTCGATCGAGCCGCGGCCGGCAGGGAAGCCGCTCCCCAGCTCTCAGACCTACATCAAGGGACCTCCTCGGTCACAGATTACTCCATTCAGTTCCTCACCCTGGCGGCCGCGTGCCAGTGGGATCGATTCCTGCATGGGCTGGCCGACCGTGTTCAAAAGGAGATCTACCTCCTCGAGCTGCCCCCCACACTCAACGGTCTCAATTGACCTAGCCCTACGAGTTGATGCCCGGATTAATCGTCTGGGTCGACAGACCAGTCCTACGCGCCATCCCATCTTTCCGTAAAGGGGCCGCTCGATTCGAGAGAACGCGGTCGGTCCCGTTGATGACCACGAACCCATGCAGGTGGGTAGAGCTCGGCTGTCCCGGAGGGAGAGAGAGCGGCGGAGATCCCAAGGACTATGCTTGTACTGCGGAGGCTCAGGACATACCAACTATTCCTGCCCGGTAAAAGAGCCAGCCCGGTAGTAAATATGAGGCTACTATCGGGTGGGATCTCCGCTGGAAAGTCCTCAAAAACATCATCGACTCTCTTTCCAGTGAAACTGCAGTGGGAGAATCACACACACGACTGTCACGCCCTTCTGGACTCCGGAGCCGAAGGTAATTTCATCGACTCCTTGCATGTCACCTGAACATTCCTGTCCTGCCTGTGTCTCTTCCCATCCATGTCACCGCACTCAACGGCCAGGAACTGCCTCACGTCACCCACTACACTGAACCCATCACTCTGCTCACTACTGGCAATCATTGTGAAACCATATCCTTTTTCCTCATGGACTCCCCCGCAGCTCCCGTTGTCTTAGGTCACCCCTGGTTAATGAAACATAATCCATGAATGGATTGGGGTTCCAACACAGTCACATTGTGGAGTGAAAGTTGTCATGAGTCTTGTCTGGTTTCTGCTTGTCCTGTTGTCCCTGTCTCTGTCTTTCAGAAGGAGAACATGGTATTGTCAAACGTGCCCGCAGAGTATCTGGACCTGAAGGAGGTGTTCAGTAAGTCCCGTGCTGCTTCTCTTCATCCGCATCATCCCTACGACTGTGCCATAGATTTAGTGCCAGGTAAGTCTCCGCCTAAAAGCAAATTATACTCTCTTTCTATTTCAGAGAGGGAGGCCATGGAGAAATACATTTCTGATTCCTTTGCATCTGGGTTCATCCGCCCTTCCTCTTCTCCAGCGGGGGCGGGATTCTTTTTTTTTTGTGGGTAAGAAGGATGGTTCTCTGTGACCTTGTATTGATTACCGAGAGCTGAACAACATTACGATAAAGAACACCTATCCATTACCACTCATGTCTTCAGCTTTTGAGTGGTTACCGGGAGCATCAGTATTCACAAAAATTGGATTTGCGTAATGCTTATCATTTGGTCCGCATCAGGAAGGGGGATTAATGGAAAACCGACTTTAATACCCCTAGAGGGCACTTTGAATACTTGGTGATGCCGTTCGGGCTCTCCAACTCGCCAGGAGTTTTCCAAGCACTCGTTAATGACGTGTTGAGATATGGTAGATCAGTTTATATATGTTTACCTGGATGTCATACTGATTTTTTCTTCATCTCTCCAGGAACACGTTCAACACGTCAGACGAGTGCTCCAGAGGTTACTTGAGAATGGTCTTTTTGTTAAGGCGGAGAAATGCGTATTCCATGCACAGTCTGTTCCCTTCCTATGGTATATCGTCTCGTCCGAGGGAATACGTATGGACCTTGACAAAGTTAAGGCTGTGATAGATTGGCCATCTCCAGAATTCCGTAAGGCCCTACAGCAGTTTCTGGGGTTCGCCAATTTTTCGCATTTTTTTTTTACATTCGCAATTTCAGCCAACTAGCCTCACCTCTGACAGCCTTGACCTCTCCCAGTACTCCGTTCACGTGGTCGGACGCAGCTGAGACTGCGTTCACTAACCTCAAAAGCTGCTTTGTTTCGGCTCCCATCCTTGTGGCCCCTGACCCCACACAGCAGTTCGTGGTGGAGGTCGACGCATCAGAGGTGGGGGTAGGAGCAGTGTTGTCCCAACGTGCTGTCTCGGACGATAAGGTACATCCTTGCGCGGTTTTTTTCCCATCGATTATCTCCTGCTGAACGCAATTATGACATTGGTAACAGAGAGTTGTTGGCCGTCAAATTAGCTTTAGAGGAGTGGCGTCACTAGCTGGAAGGCTCAAGGGTACCTTTCATTATTTGGACTGATCATAAGAATTTAGAATACATTAGAACTGCCAAAAGACTCAATTCCAGGCAGGCTCGGTGGGCACTTTTTTTATCGGTCGCTTTGATTTTACTTTATCGTACCGCCCGGGTTCCAAAAATGTCAAACACGATTCTTTATCACGTCTTTTTGATCCCTCCGCTCGCCCGGTGACTCCCGAGTGTATTTTACCTGAGAAAGTAGTGGTCTCAGCACTCGTATGGGAGGTCGAGTCGAAGGTCAAGACGGCCTTAGAAGGGGTAACGCCTCCGCCCGGTTGTCCACCGAAACCGTTTATTTGTGCCGGAGGAGTTAAGGTCCGAAGTCATTCAGTGAGGTCACTGCTCTAACATTGCTTGTCATCCAGGGATAAGTCGAACTAATGGGTTAGTTAAACAACGATTCTGGTAGCCACGTATGGCTCGTTAGTTTTGGCTTGCTCAGTTTGCGCCAGTGGTAAGTCATTTAACCGACCTCCTGATGGGCTCCTCCAACCGCTGTCTGTCCCTTCGAGACCCTGGTCCCACATCGCACTAGATTTTGTTACCGCCCTCCCGCCCTCTAATGGCATGACGGTCGTTTTGACCGTAGTGGACCGGTTCTCGAAGGCGGCACATTTCATTCCCTTGCCCAAATTACCGACAGCCAAGGAGACAGCGGTCACTGTCCTAAATCACGTCTTTCGGCTTCATGGCCTCCCGGTAGACGTGGTTTCTGACAGGGGATCTCAATTTATATCCAAATTTTGGAAAGAGTTTTGTAAATTGCAAGGAGCCTCAGTTAGCTTGTCTTCGGCCCGTTTACTATCACCAAGATCATTAGTCCGGTGACAGTCCGCCTCAAACTACATCCAGTTTACAGGAGGATACACCCCGCCTTTCATGTGTCCAAGATTAAACCCGTGTTTAATGCACGTATTAATCCACCTACTCCGGTTCCCTCGCCGCCGAGTCTCGTAGATGGGGAACCGACTTATTCAATTAATCGCATTCTGGCATCGAGACGGAGGGGGTGAGGATTCCAGTACCTGGTGGACTGAGAAGGTTAAGGTCCAGAGGAGAGGAGTTGGGTACCTGCTAGGGATTGGATCACTCCCTTATTGATGATTACAATCAGCAGGTAGGCCCTTCTGGGAACTCCAGGAGGCGTTCTTAGGGGGGGGGGGTACTGTCACGGTTGGTAAACCGTGAACTCTGGGTTTTGCACTTTGTGGTGAAATCTGTGTGTTTCGCATCTAGACTGATTACTTTGGGGGCGTCTCCGTTAATTGTCATCAGCAGCAGCTGTCATTCATCACTCTCCCTATATATTGGCTTGTCTCACGTCTTGTGTTTGTGAGAACGTTGTTTCATGTCTGGTAACTGTTCTATGCTTCTGTGTTGTTCTGCGTTGGATGTCCGTGTCTTCCCCCGGAACCTCATCCACTCTTCGCTCCTCCACCAGCATCACCACTTACCTTCGGCTCGATTCCCCGCAGTTCCTGTGCCATCCTCTCCTGCTGCCAACTCACCATCACCATCCGGATTACTCACCGTCTCCCCACCATCTTGGATTGTCGTCTTCCCAGCATTGTTTTGTACTCTTGTTTGTTTGGTTTTCATTAAATTGTTTAACTCGCACTTGTTTCCAGCTCCTCCTTCACCCAGTCGTCACAAGTAGAGAACTCTCTCTGAGTGATTGGTATTTTACAATAAAAAACTTAATTAATCATAAAAAAGATTGTTCCTTCTTTATTATATAACTGACTAACCAATTAAATGTTGTCAAATCAGTTCTTAATAAAAGGATTTGTTTGTAAAGATGTTCTTGTTAACTGCTTGAAAAGTTGTGTTGAATTTCCATCGTAGAGCAAAAGTATTGTCAAGTTATGTTTACCACAGACCTCATCTTATTAGGGGAGTCGTGGCCTAATGGTTAGAGAGTCGGACTCCCAATCGAAAGGTTGTGAGTTCGAGTCCCGGGCCGGCAGGAATTGTGGGTGGGGGGAGTGCATGTACAGTTCTCTCTCCACCTTCAATACCATGACTTAGGTGCCCTTGAGCAAGGCATCGAAACCCCAACTGCTCCCCGGGCGCCGCAGCATAAATGGCTGCCCACTGCTCCGGGTGTGTGCTCACAGTGTGTGTGTGTGTGTTCACTGCTCTGTGTGTGTGCATTTCGGATGGGTTAAATGCAGAGCACAAATTCTGAGTATGGGTCACCATACTTGGCTGAATGTCACTTCACTTTTTTTTCACTTTTTTTTAAATTATTTGTAAAAACCCAAAGGAAAACCTCGAGGGAACCAGTGAGAATTACTCTTTATTATTCAGGTTTTGACATCACAACTAAAAATACACTCTATTCTCAGGGAAAGAAAGAATTGAAACCTGTTCTAAACCTTTTATAAATCTATCATTATATCACTTATATGTTATTGTACTGTTCTACTCATTATTTTATTATCACTTTAGTACAGTTTGTACTACACATTCTTTTAAATGATCACATAACACTTTTAACACTATTTTCCCTCTATTACATTGCACTGTTTCGGTGCATAATGTTTTTCACTGTAATTCAAAATTCCTTGTAATTAACTATTACATTTGCATTGAGCACCCAGTTTGCGTTTGTCTATCATTTAAATTAATAATTAACATTAAAAAAATGAACCTTTTAAATGTAGCATGCAAAGTCCATGCTTAATACAATTTTCAATAAAATGTAAATGTTAAATTAGAAATGAAGATTGTTGTTCAATTTAGTTTTATCCATATGTGGCAGAGATGGTCAAGTACAGAACAAAGAACAGTAAAATGTTTAAGTACTGATCAGCTACGTCTCCCAGAATCCACCGGGAAATTTCTGTAAGCCAATGAAGAAAGCAAGCCATATGGGTTTACAACGACATAATGGTGAGTATATGATGACAGCTTTAATTTTATTCCTGGGTGAATCATCTATTAACATGTTAATACATATTGCCTTGATCCACAGAAGAGGTTTTTAAACAAACAAGCAACCACTGCGTCAAAAAATTATAATAATAATTAAAAAATCCCCAACAGGCCAACATTGTGCTCAGTAATATAGTAATAAGGGTTTAGATCTTACCTAGTGTAGATTCGCAGGCTGTTGTCATTCTTGAAGGGGCGCCTGTAGACTGTAGTATCAGAAGTGATGTTGAAATCCTTACATCTAACGTTACTACTCTGAATCCACTTATTGTGAGTTTCTTCATCAAGGTGAGAAGTGTAAAAAACCTTTGAGGAGCCTCATACAATGGGACACAGAATGTTTATGGAACTCTTCATTAAATAATTATATTACTGTGGTATACTTAATATTATTATTATTTTTGGTGACCAAGATTGTGGCGCGTACACATCGCGAGGCTTAGCGTCTCTCCAGCTTTTGCAATTTTGCAGTATTATTCCTGCTCACCCAATCCAAGATGGCGCCGCACATGGCTGCTTCAGTGCTTGGCTCTCCAATGTTTGTACTGTTTTTGTTCGTTTTTCCTGTTTTTTTGTTTAACAAACACGATCAGTTTCACCAGGGATGAACTGCTGAACATTCGGCAGAACACACCACATGATATTTTTCCGGATTTCTATTATACAGACATTTTACTGAACATTGTTATCGGAGGAGCAGCGGCGCTGATCAAGCGCTTCAGGACGCGCAGACGGGGAAAGCGAGCGGGAGCGCTCGTCAGACTCAGGAAGCGCGGATTTCGAACGCCGTTGCCTAGCATCCATCTCGCAAATCTCCGCTCTCTACCCAACAAAACGGACGAACTCCTTCTGCTCTCTCGGACAAATAAGGATTTCTCTCACTCTGCTGCTCTGTGTTTCACGGAAACCTGGCTGAATGACGCCATACCGGACAGCGCACTCCATCTGCCGGGCTTTCAGCTGTTTAGAGCGGATCGCGACGCAGAATCAACGGGGAAATCGCGCGGCGGCGGGACATGCTTTTACATCAATGAACGGTGGTGTACAGATGTAACTGTGTTAAAGAAGATGTGCTGTCCTGATCTAGAAACGCAGTTTATCAACTGCAAGCCGTTCTATTCGCCGCGGGAGTTTCACTCGCTCATTCTGGTTAGTGTTTACATTCCACCTCAAGCGCATGTGAGCTCAGCTTTACAGAAACTCGCTGATCAGATCACAGACACAGAACAACAACACCCGGACTCTGTTTTAATCATTCTTGGGGACTTTAATAAAGCCAATCTCTCCCGTGAACTGCCAAAATACAGACAGCATGTTACCTGTCCCACCAGAGACAGTAATATACTGGATCACTGTTACACCACAATAAAGGATGCATATCACTCTGTTCCACGAGCAGCTTTGGGACGTTCTGATCACTGTCTGGTTCATCTTATACCGACCTACAAGCAGAAACTTAAATCTGCTAAACCTGTAGTAAAGACTGTGAAGAGATGGACCAGCGAAACAGAGCAGGATTTACAATCTTGTTTTGACATCACAGACTGGAGCGTTTTTGAAGCTGCTACCACCGATCTGGACGAACTCACAGAGACTGTAACATCCTATATTAGTTTCTGTGAGGATATATGCATTCCTACCAGGACTTATTTAACATTCAACAATGATAAGCCATGGTTTACAGTAAAACTCAGACACCTTCGTCAGGCCAAAGAGGATGCCTACAGAAATGGGGACAGGGTCTTGTACAATCAGGCCAGGAACACACTGAACAAAGAGATTAGAGCGGCTAAAAAGACCTATGCTAAAAAGTTGGAAGACCAGTTTACTTCCAACGACTCTACTTCAGTTTGGAGAGGACTGAGAGCCATCACAAACTACAAGACACCATCCCCTTGCACTGAGGCTAATCAACGACTTGCTAACGACCTGAATGAGTTTTATTGTAGATTTGAAACCCCCAACACCCACTCTGACCATCTCCCTACACAACCATTAACACCTCCTGCAATCCCCCTCTCCATACCTCCTGCTCTTCAAATCTGTGAAGATGATGTGCGCCAGGTCTTCAAGAAAAACAAAAGAAGAAAAGCACCAGGCCCAGATGGCGTTACACCAGCCTGTCTGAAAATCTGTGCTGACCAGCTGGCCCCCATCTTTTCACAGATCTTCAACAGATCTCTGGAGTTGTGTGAAGTGCCTTCCTGCTTCAAACGCTCCACCATAATCCCCATTCCAAAGAAACCCAAGATAACAGGACTTAACGACTACAGACCTGTGGCTCTAACGTCTGTCGTCATCAACATGGCATTGCACATCATCCTGCAACATCTGGACAAAACAGGGACTTATGTGAGGATCCTGTTTGTGGACTTTAGTTCGGCTTTCAACACCATCATCCCAACAACCCTCCAAACCAAACTGACCCAGCTCTCTGTTCCTAGCTCTATCTGTCAGTGGATCACCAGCTTTCTGACAGATAGGCAACAGTTAGTGAGACTGGGGAAATTCATGTCAAACAGCTGCTCCACCAACACTGGTGCCCCTCAGGGATGTGTTCTCTCCCCTCTGCTCTTCTCCCTGTACACCAACGACTGCACCTCTAAAGACCCCTCTGTCAAGCTCCTGAAGTTTGCAGACGACACTACAGTCATCGGCCTCATCCAGGACGGTGACGAGTCTGCTTACAGACAGGAGGTTGAGCAGCTGGCTGTCTGGTGCAGTCTTAACAACCTGGAGCTGAACACGCTCAAAACAGTGGAGATGACTGTGGACTTTAGGAGAAACCCCCCTGCACTTTCCCCACTCACCATCATGAACAGCACTGTGGCTGCAGTGGAGTCATTCAGATTCCTGGGAACCACCATCTCTCAGGACCTGAAGTGGGACAATCACATTGGTTCCATTGTGAAAAAAGCCCAACAAAGGTTGTACTTCCTTCGCCAGCTGAGGAAGTTTAACCTGCCACAGGAGCTGCTGAAACAGTTCTACTCAGCCATCATTGAGTCAGTCCTGTGTACTTCAATTACTGTCTGGTTTGGTTCAGCTACAAAATCAGATATCAGAAGACTACAGAGAACTGTTCGGACTGCTGAAAGGATTATTGGTGCTCCCCTGCCCACCCTCCAAGAACTGTACACATCCAGAGTGAGGAAAAGGACTCAGAAAATCACTCTGGATCCCTCACATCCAAGTCACCCCATCTTTGAACTTTTGCCATCTGGCCGGCGTCTCAGAGCCGCAAATACAAGAACAGCAAGGCACAAGAATAGTTTCTTCCCCCAGGCAATCTACCTCATGAACAGTTAAATGTTTCCCACTTAAACGTATGCTTATGCAAAAATGTGCAATATCCTTATATTTATTTGTTACCCCTCCATCCTAGAACATTCCTGCATCTCACTCAATCCTATTCCATTATCATTTATAGCACAATTGTTTATACACTTATTTATTTGCCAATTTGTAATTCTCCTGTAAATTTTTTTTTTTTTTTTTTTTTTGTCTGTGTGTTGTTGTCTCTGTTTACTGGAAGCTTATGTCACTAAAACAAATTCCTTGTATGCGCAAGCATACTTGGCAATAAAGCTCTTTCTGATTCTGATTCTGATTCTGATCTCAGGTCTGTTCGTACTTAACAGCTTTGCTTTAGCATCCTACATCCGACAGGAGCTTTTACATATCGGTGAGGACTTTTCCAACAGTTTTATCACCAATCTTTGACTCATGCCTGAGATCGCCAAAACACCCAAGGAAACACACTCTACCCGGCCGGGCAGAAGTGCTCGCAGGTGGCGTCGAGATCGTAAAACAAAGGCAGGGGAAGCACGGAGGTCTAAGAGCTAAGCTAAAGCTAACACCTCTCTGGCTCTCTTTACCCAGCATTTTCCTCGCTAATGTGTGGTCACCGGTGAACAAAATGGACGAGTTATGACTTCACATCACCCACAGTAAGGGACTTTTGGACTGCAATGTCATGGTTTTCACAGAAACATGGCTACACAGCGACGTACCCAATAATGCTATTGAGCTAACTGGATGCTACAAGGCTTGGTGTATGAACACTGTCATTGTTGGGAAACACTGCTCAGCTAACCTAGAGTTTCTCATGGTTAAATGTAGACCTTTTTATCTGCCGCGGGAGTTCACTTCCACCATAATAACCGCAGTCTATATTCCACCGGATGCTAATGTCAAGCTTGCTTTGAACCAACTTCATGTGGCCATTAGTAACCAACAGACTGCTCACCCAGAGGCTGCTTTTATTGTCGCAGGTGATTTTAATCACTGCAAATTAAAGACAGTGCTCCCCAAATTCCATCAGCATGTTTCCTGCCACACTAGAGGAGACAAAACTTTGGATCATGCTTACACAAACATTGATGGAGCTTTCACCGCGAACACCCCCCACCCCCACCTTTCTGTTTCTCATCCCTAAGTATTCACCCCTCATCAACTGTGTGAAGTCATCAGTGAGGACCATCAAAGTGTAGCCAACAGGAACAGACTCTACTTCAGGACAGGTTTCAATACACAGACTGGAGTATGTTTGCTTCTCAGGCTGCCTGTGGCTCTCACACAGACATTGACATCTATACTTCCTCTGTTCTGAATTACATAAACACCATCATTGACAGTGTCACAACAGAAAAACAGATAACAACGTACCCTAATCAGAAGCCATGGATGAACAAGGAGGTGTGACTTCTGCTGAAAGCCCGCAACACTGCCTTAAGGTCAGATGACACTCAGGCCCACAGTAAACCTAGGGCTACCCTGAAAAGGAGCATCAAAAAGGCCAAGTACTGCTCCAAGCTGAAGGTAGAGGAACACTTTTCCAACTCTGAACCCTGACACATGTGGCAAGGCATACAGATCATCAGTGACTACTAGTCAAGCAACTCCGCAAGGAAACGGCCACCAAATCACACACTCAGCAAACCACCAACCCCTCAAACTCACCTCCACAGATGTCCACACTGCATTGAGCCAGATCAACGCACGCAAGGCTGCTTTTCCCCTGACTGCATTCCTGGACGTGTGCTAAGGGCATGTGCAGAGCAGCTTGCAGGGATCTTCACAGACATTTTCAACCTGTCCCTCACCCAAGCAACTGTGACAACATGCTTGAAGTTCACATCCATTGTGCCAGTGCCGAAACAATCCTCCCCAATGTGCCTGAATGACTATCGCCCCGTAGCACTCACACCCATTATTATGAAGTGCTTTGAATGAGTGGTCCTAGCACACCTCAAAGACTGCCTCCCACCCACACTGGAGCCACACCAATTTGCCTACCATAGAAATAGGAGCACAAAGGATGCAGTATGCACAGTGCTGCACTCTGAAATCACACACTTGGACAATAACAACACCTATGTTGGGATGTTGTTTGTTGACTTCAGTTCAGCCTTTAACACCGTCTTTCCCTCCAAGCTGACCACAAAACTTGGAGACCTGGAAATTTACACCTCCCTCTGCAACTGCATTATGGACTTTCTGACCAACAGACCTCATAATGTTAGGTCAGGCCACACCCACTCCACCACCATCACACTCAACACTGGCGTACCACAAGGCTGTGTGCTGAGCCCATTCCTCTTCTCCCTTTACACCCATGACTGCAAGCCTGTGCATGGATCCAACTCCATCATTAAGATTGATGATGACACCACGGTGATTGGCCTCATCAGTGACAATGATGAGACTGCCTACAGGGAAGAGGTACAGCACCTGGCCACATGGTGCGCTGACAACAACCTGCTCCTTAACATCAGCAAGACAAAGGACCTCATTGTGGACTTCAGGAAGAAAAAAGGAAGCACGCATGACCCCATCCACATTAACGGGATGGTTGTTGAACGTGTCTCCAGCTTCAAGTTACTGGGAACCACCATCTCGGAGGACCTGTCCTGGAGTACTCTTCCTCCTCAGGACACTGAAGAAGAACCAGCTGTCTTCAGCCATCCTGGTTAACTTTTACAGGTGTGCGATCGAGAGCATCCTGACCAGTTGCATCACAGTCTGGAATGGGAACTGCTCAGTGGCTGACCCCAAAGCACTGCAGACGGTGGTGAAAACTGCCCAACGCATCACAGGGACACCACTTCCTGCTACTGAGGACATCCAGAGGAAACGCTGTCTACGTTGAGCTCGCAGCATTCTCAAGGACTCCTCTTACCCTGACCACACACTGTTTAACCTCCTGCCCTCCAGGAGGCGCTTCTTGAGCCTCCGGACAAGGACCAGCAGATTCAGGAACAGCTTTTTCCCTACAGCTGTCTCCTTGCTGAACTCTGCCCTCTGACACCCCCCACTCCACACACACAGACTCCTCATCCCTCCTCATCAGTCCATCTAATTTATATATTTACAACATGCAAAAAACAGTAAACTTGTTATTACTTGCACTAATGTCTGTTCATCCAGAAACACTGAGTAATCCATTTGCCCAATGAAATATTGTCAATGCACTTTACTGTTCATTACACTAGTGTAAATGATGTTCATATGTTCATAGTTTCTTCCTATAGTGTACATATACACTTTTACATAATCCATCTTTATAGTATGTTTATAGTTCACCTATCTGTATATCATGCTGATAGTATTTAAAATCTGTAAATTATGTCCATAATACTTATCTGTATAGTTGTTGTACATATTGTAGACCTTGTATATTCTGTACATACTGCTTATTGCATTTCTGGTTAGATGCTAACTGCATTTCGTTGCTTTGTACCTTATATGTGCAGTGACAATAGAGTTGAATCTAATCTAATCTTGATGTTACACAGCAGCAGACAGTAAGTTAGGCTTAACATATAAATTGTGGTTGTTGTCCAGAATGTTACACTTTATATCAAGTGGACAGATCCTGAGGAGTTACCATGTAAGTACACTGTATTACAGTGGTGCACCAACTCCAACTCAAGATCTAACTCCTCCCACTATACATATCCGCAAACCCACTCATCTCCTCACCCTGGATCCCATTTCCACCCCTAAACCTCCCCAATCTTAAACCCTGGATCCCATTTCCATCCCTAAACCTCCCCATCTCCAAGTCCTGGATCCCATTTCCACCCCTAAACCTACATATCTCCACCCCCTGGATCCCATTTCTACCCCTAAACCTACATATCTCCACCCCCTGGATCCCATTTCCACCCCTAAACCTCCCCATCTCCACCACCTGGATCCCATTTCCACCTCTAAACCTCCCCTTCTCCACCCCCTGGAACCCATTTCCAACCCTAAACCTGCCCATCTCCACCCCCTGGATCCCATTTCCACCCCTAAACCTCCCCTTGTCCACCCACTGGATCCCATTTCCAGCCCTAAACCTCCGCATCTCCACCCCCTGGATCCCGTTTCCACCCCTAAACCTCCCCATCTCCACCACCTGGATCCCATCTCCACTCCCTGGATCCCATTTCCAACACTAAACCTCCCCATCTCCACCCCCTGGATCCCATTTCCACACCTAAAGCTACCCATCTCAACCCCCTGGATTCCAATTTCCACCCCTAAAGCTACCAATCTCAACACCCTGGATCCCATTTCCACCCCTACACCTCACCTTGTCCACCCCCTGTATCCCATTTCCACCCCTAAAACTCCCCTTCTCCAGCCCCTGGATCCCATTTCCACCCCTAAACCTCCCCTTCTCCACCCCCTGGATCCCAATTCCACCCCTAAACCTCACCTTCTCCACCACCTAGATCCCATTTCCACCCCTAAACCTACCCTTGTCCGACCCCTAGATCCCATTTCCACCCCTAAACCTCCCCTTGTCCGACACCTGGATCGTGTTTCCACCCCTAAACCTCCCCTTCTCCACCCCCTGGATTCCAATTTCCACCCCTAAGCCTACCAAACTCAACCCCCTGGATCCCATTTCCACCCCTAAACCTACCAATCTCAACCCCCTGGATTCCATTTACACCCATAAACCTCCCCATATCCACCACCTGGATCCCATTCCCACCCCTAAACCTCTCTATCTCCAACCCCTGGATCCCTTTTCTAACCCTAAACCTCCCCATCTATGCCCCCTGGATCCCATTTCCACACCTAAAGCTACCCATCTCAACCCCCTGGATCCCATTTCCACCCCTAAACCTCCTCTTCTCCACCCCCTGGATCCCAATTCCACCCCTTTGCTCAAATGGTTCCAATTACTCTCATACATATTGATGTTACAAAATTAAGTTATATAATTCCTGTTACACGAGTACTTAATTAAGTGAAAAAAGTGTTGTTACCAATGTTCTGTTACACATTTGTACTTAAACCATCCTGAGGGTTGTTACATGTTTGTAGTTACAGAAACATTACAGCTGTAGATACAATGTACCAATGTGTTACTTAACTTCTGCACAATCTGACTTTGCTGCAGCCTGGAGTTTAACTACTGGTTTCGTCTGGTCAGAGGAGAACTGGCCCCCCAACTGAGCCTGGTTTCTCCCAAGGTTTTTTTTCTCCATTCTGTCACCGATGGAGTTTCGGTTCCTTGCCGCTGTCGCCTCTGGCTTGCTTAGTTGGGGTTACTTCATCTACAGCGATATCGTTGACTTGATTTCAAATAAATGCACAGACACTATTTAACTGAACAGAGATGACATCACTGAATTCAATGATGAACTGCCTTTAACTATCATTTTTGCATTATTGACACACTGTTTTCCTAATGAATGTTGTTGAGTTGCTTTGACGGATTGTATTTTGTTTAAAGTGCTATATAAATAAAGGTGACTTGACTTGACTTAACTTACCAAACTTACACTGTGGTTACATCCTACGTACACATTTAGTTACTATGTAAATACACAGGTATTAAGGACACTTAATATAAAGTGGGACCCACTTTAGTACAAATTCTACTACATATTCTTTTCAATTATCACATAACATTATATTTTTCCTCTATTACACTGCACTGTATCTGTAGTTTTTTCACTGTAATTCAAACATCTTTGTAAATTACTGGGCATTTTCACATCGGGATAGGCATTTTAACTAATCAGAACAGCACAAAAAACATACAGGCCATGTGATATTATTCTATTTTTACTTTATGGAGTTTCCAGCAATTTTGTTATGTCTTGATTACAAGAACTTAAGACCAGATCAAAATAAATAAATAAAACAAGGAAGCTGTGTTTTTCTTCAGTGCACAGACGTATGCATATATTACATTCAGATTAAAATTAAAATAGATTCAAATTAGAATTCATTTAGATAAGATATAACACATTTGCTTAAAGAAGTTTTGTCTACAAGATCACTAAAACTGCTGGAGATTAACTTAATTCTTCTGTCTCTATATAGCTTTAAGCACACAGTTTGTGTTTGTCTATCATTTAAATTAATAATTTACATTTACAAAATGAGCCTTTTAAATGAAAGCAAAGACCATGCTTAATACAAATTTCAATCAAATTAAAATGTTAAATTAGAAAAATAAAGAATGAAGATTATTGTTCAATCAAGTTTTATACATATGTGACAGAGATGGTCAAGTACAGAACAAAGAACAGTAAAATGTTTAAGTACTGATTAGCTACGTCTCCCAGAATCCACCGGGAAATACCAGCCTGAATATATATAATAAAATACATTAATTCCACTCAAGTCTCAACAGTTCAGTTCCAAATGATGCATGCAGATACACAATAACAACAGAAAATTCGTACCCGGGCTCACTGGCAGCGAGTGGCTTTAGTAAATAGGTGAACGGTGAGAAATATGCATTTAAACTCATAAATATAAGTGGTATATATCAAAGTTTATTCCATATATGTGCCAATCTTTCTGTTGCCAGCAGGTGGCGCTATCATTATAATGGAATATTGGCCTTCAGATGTGTTCAGGCCAGGACTCTTATCGAACATGCAGAGTCTGGGGAAGATTGAACATTTTATGCCTGAGTTACAACAACTTCTCTTGCTATGGCGAGACATCAAATTTTGTCATGGCGCCATGGACACGGCCTTTAACAAAAACTGAAGATCTCCACAATTTAACATTGCACAGGCCTTTAGATTAGACTGACCACAAAAATACATTACTGTCAAAAAATCTCTCGGAGTAGTTTATCTCAGCGTAAAATATGTCACTTCCTGTTGCCAGCAGGTGGCGCTATGACTATAATTGAATATGGGCATGTAGATCTGTTAAGGGCAGAAGTCTTATCTAACATGCAAAGTTTGGGGCAGATTGGACACTGTATATCTGAGTTACAGCAACATCCTTTTTCATGGCGAAACATCGAAATTTGTCAGGCCGCCATGGACATTCCCTTTAACGAAATCTCAAGATCTTCCCAATTTAACATCGCAAAGGCCTTTAGATTTAACTGACCAAGTTTGATGCTGATCTGAATAAATCTCTTGGAGGAGTTCGTTAAAGTACAACCCCTGAAAATGCCAAAAACAACACCAATTCTGCAGAGAACATTCTAAATAACTGACTTCCTGTTTGGATTCGGATTTCATACCAAGAGACTTTTTCGTAGATATTGGTGTGTTACATGTGTGTACCGATTTTTGTACATGTACGTGAAACATAGCTTGAGGCGCACTCCATTGAAAGTGTATATGCAGTCAGTTGAAAGTGTATAGGTGGTGCTATCGAGCCATTTTGCCACACCCAATGGAATATTGGCCTTCAGATCTGTTCAGGCCAGGACC
Organism: Carassius carassius; assembly: GCF_963082965.1. Lineage (NCBI taxonomy): Eukaryota > Metazoa > Chordata > Actinopteri > Cypriniformes > Cyprinidae > Carassius > Carassius carassius. The sequence goes on from NC_081755.1 coordinate 53,474,149, forward strand.
CTTATCACACATGTGAAGTTTGGGCAAGATCGGACATTTTATGCCTGAGTTATAACATCTTTTATTCCCATGGCGACACATCAAACTTCGTCACGGCGCCATGGACACGCCTTTTAACGAAAACTCAAGATCTTCACAACTAAACATCACACAGGTCTTTAGATTATACTGACCACAAAAATAACATTGATGTCATAAAATTTTAGGAGTAGTTTGTCGCAGTGTAAAATATTTCACTTCCTGTTGCCAATAGGTGGCGCTATGACTATAACTGAATATTGGCATGTAGATCTGTTCAGGTCAAGAGTCTTATCCAACATGTGAAGTTTGGGGCAGATTGGACATTGTATGTCTGAGTTACAGCAACTTCCTTTTTCATGGCGAAACATCGAAATTTGTCAGGCCACCATGGACACGCCCTTTAACGAAACCTCAAGTCCTTCGCAATTTAACATCGCAAATGGCTTTAGATTACACTGACCAAGTTTGGTGTTCATCTGAATAAATCTCTAGGAGGAGTTTGTTAAAGTACAACCCCTGAAAATGGCAAAAACAACACCAATTTTGCAGGGAAAATTCAAAATAACCGACTTCCTGTTGGGATTAGGATTTCGTACCAAGAGACTTTTTTGTAGGTACTGGTGTGTTACATGTGTGTACCGATTTTTGTACATGTACTTGAAACGGAGCTCGAGGCGCGCTATGTTGAAAGTGTATAGGTGGCGCTATCGAGCCATTTTGCCACACCCGATGGAATATTGGCCTACAGATCTGTTCAGGCCAGGACTTTTATCACACATGTGAAGTTTGGGGAAGATCGGACATTTTATGCCTGAGTTATAACATCTTTTATTCCCATGGCGAGACTTTGAATTTTGTCATGGCGCCATGGACACGCCCCTTAACGAAAACTCAAGATCTTCACAATTTAACATCGCACAGGCCTTTAGATTAGACTGACCACAAAAAGACATTGATGTCATAAAATTTCTAGGAGTAGTCTATCGAAGTGTAAAATATGTCACTTCCTGTTGCCTATAGGTGGCGCTATGACTATAACTGAATATGGGCATGTCAATCTGTTCAGGTCAGGAGTCTTATTAAACATGTGAAGTTTTGAACTTATTGGACATTGTATGTCTGAGTTATAGCAACTTCATTTTTCATGGCGAATCATCGAAATTCGCCAGGCCGCCACGGACACGCCCTTTAACGAAAACTCAAAATCTTCGCAATTTAACATCGCAAAGGCCTTTAGATTAGGCATACCAACTTTGGTGTTGATCTGAATTAATCTCTAGGAGGAGTTCGTTAAAATACAACGCATGGAAATGACAAAAATGACACAAAATTTGCTCATAAAATTAAAAATAACCGACTTCCTGTTGGGTTTCGGATTTTGCTCCAAGAGACTTTTTTGTAGGTATTGGTGTGTTACATGTGTGTACCGATTTTTGTACATGTACGTGATACATAGCTTGAGGCGCACTCCGTTGAAAGTGTATATGCACACAGTTAAAAGTGTATAGGTGGCGCTATCGAGCCATTTTGCCACACCCAATGGAATATTGGCCTTCAGATCTGTTCAGGCCAAGACCCTTATCACACATGTGAAGTTTGGGCAAGATCGGACATTTTATGCCTGAGTTATAACATCTTTTATTCCCATGGCGACACATCGAACTTCGTCACGGCGCTATGGACACGCCTTTTAACGAAAACTCAAGATCTTCACAACTAAACATCACACAGGTCTTTAGATTAGACTGACCACAAAAGTAACATTTATGTCATAAAATTTCAAGGAGTAGTTTGTCGCAGCGTAAAACATGTCACTTCCTGTTGCCAGCAGGTGGCGCTATGACTATAACTGAATATGGGCATGTAGATCTGTTAAGGGCAGAAGTCTTATCTAACATGTGAAGTTTGGGGCAGATTGGACATTGTATGTCTGAGTTACAGCAACTTCCTTTTTCATGGCGAAACATCGAAATTTGTCAGGCCGCCATGGACACGCCCTTTAACGAAAACTCAAAATCTTCGCAATTTAACATCGCAAAGGCCTTTAGATTAGGCATACCAACTTTGGTGTTGATCTGAATGAATCTCTAGGAGGAGTTCGTTAAAATACAACGCATGGAAATGACAAAAATGACACAAAATTTGCTCATAAAATTAAAAATAACCGACTTCCTGTTGGGTTTCGGATTTTGCTCCAAGAGACTTTTTTGTAGGTATTGGAGAGATACATGTGTATGCTGATTTTCATACATGTACATGAAACTTAGCTCGAGGCGCACACCGTTGAAAGTGTATAGGTGGCGCTATCGAGCCATTTTGCCACACCCGATGGAATATTGGCCTACAGATCTGTTCAGGCCAGGACTTTTATCAAACATGTGAAGTTTGGACATTTTATGCCTGAGTTATAACATCTTTTATTCCCATGGCGAGACTTTGAATTTTGTCACGGCGCCATGGACACGCCCCTTAACGAAAACTCAAGATCTTCACAACTTAACATCGCACAGGCCTTTAGATTAGACTGACCACAAAAAAGACATTGATGTCAAAAAATTTCTAGGAGTAGTGTGTCGAAGTGTAAAATATGTCACTTCCTGTTGCCTATAGGTGGCGCTATGACTATAACTGAATATGGGCATGTAAATATGTTCAGGTTCGGAATCTCATCAAACATGTAAAGTTTGGGGCAGATTGGACATTGTATGTCTGAGTTATAGCAACTTCATTTTTCATGGCGAATCATCGAAATTCGCCAGGCCGCCACGGTCACGCCCTTTAACGAAAACTTAAAATCTTGGCATTTTAACATCGCAAAGGCCTTTAGATTAGGCATACCAACTTTGGTGTTGATCTGAATTAATCTCTAGGAGGAGTTCGTTAAAATACAACGCATGGAAATGACAAAAATGACACAAAATTTGCTCATAAAATTTAAAATAACTGACTTCCTGTTGGGTTTCGGATTTTGCTCCAAGAGACTTTTTTGTAGGTATTGGAGAGATACATGTGTATACCAATTTTCATACATGTACGTGAAACGTAGCTCGAGGCGCACACCGTTGAACGTGTATAGGTGGCGCTGTCGAGCCATTTTGCCACACCCACTTCTGAAACCCATATCAGACGTAAATGTTCGCCAGTTCTGAGGTGTGTGCAAAGTTTCATGACTTTTCGAGCATGTTTAGGCTCTCAAAAATGCGATTCATCTTAGAGAATAATAATAATAATAATAATATTAAACGGAGCAATTCCAAGAGGGTCCTCACACCATCGGTGCTCGGGCCCTAATTAAAGCTGCAAGCAGCGATGAACGGGCCCTCGCACCCGGGCTCACCGCCAGCGAGTGGCTTTAGTAATTAGGTGAACGGTGAGAAATATGCATTTAAACTCATAAATATAAGTGGAATGTATAAAAGTTTATTCCCTATATGTACCAATTTTGCTGTTGCCAATAGGTGGCGCTATCATTATAATGGAATATTGGCCTTCAGATGTGTTCAGGGCTGCACTCTTATCGAACATGTGAAGTTTGGGGAAGATCAAACATTTTATGCCTGAGTTACAACAACTTCTCTTGCTGTGGCGAGACATCAAATTTTGTCATTTTTGCCATGGACACGCTCTTTAACAAAAACTCAAGATTGCCACAATTTAACATTATACAGGCCTTTAGATTAGACTGACCACAAAAATACATTAATGTCAAAAAATCTCTAGGAGTAGTTTGTCTCAGCGTAAAATATGTCACTTCCTGTTGCCAGCAGGTGGCACTATGACTATAATTGAATATGGGCATGTAGATCTGTTAAGGGCAGAAGTCTTATCTAACATACAAAGTTTGGGGCAGATTGGACATTGTATGTCTGAGTTACAGCAACTTCCTTTTTCATGGCGAAACATCAAAATTTGTCAGGCCGCCATGGACACTCCCTTTAACGAAATCTCAAGATCTTCCCAATTTAACTTCGCAAAGGCCTTTAGATTTAACTGACCAAGTTTGATGTTGATCTGAATAAATCTCTAGGAGGAGTTCGTTAAAGTACAACCCCTGAAAATGGCAAAAACAACACCAATTTTGCAGAGAACATTCTAAATAACTGACTTCCTGTTTGTTTTCGGATTTCGTACCAAGAGACTTTTTCGTAGATATTGGTGTGTTACATGTGTGTACCGATTTTTGTACATGTACGTGAAACATAGCTTGAGGCGCACTCCGTTGAAAGTGTATATGCACTCAGTTGAAAGTGTATAGGTGGCGCTATCGAGCCATTTTGCCACACCCAATGGAATATTGGCCTTCAGATCTGTTCAGGCCAGGACCCTTATCACACATGTTAAGTTTGGGCAAGATCGGACATTTTATGCCTGAGTTATAACATCTTTTATTCCCATGGCGACACATCGAACTTCGTCACGGCGCCATGGACACGCCTTTTAACGAAAACTCAAGATCTTCACAACTAAACATCACACAGGTCTTTAGATTAGACTGACCACAAAAATAACATTGATGTCATAAAATTTCTAGCAGTAGTTTATCGCAGTGTAAAATATTTCACTTCCTGTTGCCAATAGGTGGCGCTATGACTATAACTGAATATTGGCATGTAGATCCGTTCAGGTCAAGAGTCTTATCCAACATGTGAAGTTTGGGGCAGATTGGACATTGTATGTCTGAGTTACAGCAACTTCCTTTTTCATGGCGAAACATCGGAATTTGTCAGGCCGCCATGGACACGCCCTTTAACGAAACCTCAAGTCCTTCGCAATTTAACATCGCAAAGGCCTTTAGATTAGGCATACCAACTTTGGTGTTGATCTGAATGAATCTCTAGGAGGAGTTCGTTAAAATACAACGCATGGAAATGACAAAAATGACACAAAATTTGCTCATAAAATTAAAAATAACCGACTTTCTGTTGGGATTAGGATTTCGTACTACGAGACTTTTTTGTAGGTATTGGTGTGTTACATGTGTGTACCAATTTTTGTACATGTACGTGAAACATAGCTCGAGGTGCACTCCGTTGAAAGTGTATAGGTGGCGCTATCGAGCCATTTTGCCACACCCGATGGAATATTGGCCTTCAGATCTGTTCAAGCCAGGACTTTTATCACACATGTGAAGTTTTGGGAAGATCGGACATTTTATGCCTGAGTTATAACATCTTTTATTCCCATGGCGAGCCTTTGAATTTTGTCACGGCGCCATGGACACGCCCCTTAACGAAAACTCAAGATCTTCACAATTTAACATTGCACAGGCCTTTAGATTATACTGACCATAAAAAAGACATTGATGTCAAAAAATTTCTAGGAGTAGTCTGTCGAAGTGTAAAATATGTCACTTCCTGTTGCCTATAGGTGGCGCTATGACTATAACTGAATATGGGCATGTAAATATGTTCAGGTCAGGAGTCTTATTAAACATGTGAAGTTTTGGGCACATTGGACATTGTATGTCTGAGTTATAGCAACTTCATTTTTCATGGCGAATCATCGAAATTCGCCAGGCCGCCACGGACACGCCCTTTAACGAATACTCAAAATCTTCGCAATTTAACATCGCAAAGGCCTTTAGATTAGGCATACCAACTTTGGTGTTGATCTGAATTAATCTCTAGGAGGAGTTCGTTAAAATACAACGCATGGAAATGACAAAAATGACACAAAATTTGCTCATAAAATTAAAAATAACTGACTTCCTGTTGGGTTTCGGATTTTGCTCCAAGAGACTTTTTTGTAGGTATTGGAGAGATACATGTGTATACCAATTTTCATACATGTACGTGAAACGTAGCTCGAGGCGCACACCGTTGAACGTGTATAGGTGGCGCTGTCGAGCTATTTTGCCACACCCACTTCTGAAACCCATATCAGATGTAAATCTTTGCCAGTTCTGAGGTGTGTGCAAAGTTTCATGACTTTTCGAGCATGTTTATGCTCTCAAAAATGCGATTCATCTTAGAGAATAATAATAATAATAATAATAATAATAATAATAATTAAAGCTGCAAGCAGCAATGAACGGGCCCTCACACCCGGACTCACCGGCAGCGAGTGGCTCTAGTAAATAGGTGAACAGTGAGAAATATGCGTTTAAACTCATAAATATAAGTAGAATATATCAATGTTTATTCCATATATGTGCAAATCTTTCTGTTGCCAGCAGTTGGCGCTATCACTATAATGGAATATTGGCCTTCAGATGTGTTCAGGGCTGCACTCTTATCGAACATGTGAAGTTTGGGGAAGGTCAAACATTTTATGCCCGAGTTACAACAACTTCTCTTGCTGTGGCGAGACATCAAATTTTGTCTTTTTTGCCATGGACACGCTCTTTAACAAAAACTCAAGATTGCCACAATTTAACAGTACACAGGCCTTTAGATTAGACTGACCACAAAAATACATTAATGTCAAAAAATCTCTAGGAGTAGTTTGTCTCAGCGTAAAATATGTCACTTCCTGTTGCCAGCAGGTGGCGCTATGACTATAATTGAATATGGGCATGTAGATCTGTTAAGGGCAGAAGTCTTATCTAACATTCAAAGTTTGGGGCAGATTGGACATTGTATGTCTGAGTTACAGCAACTTCCTTTTTCATGGCGAAACATAAAAATTTCTCAGGCCTTCATGGACACTCCCTTTAACGAAACCTCAAGATCTTCCCAATTTACCTTCGCAAAGGCCTTTAGATTTAACTGACCAAGTTTGATGTTGATCTGAATAAATCTCTTGGAGGAGTTCGTTAAAGTATAACCCCTGAAAATGCCAAAAACAACACCAATTTTGCAGAGAAAATTCTAAATAACTGACTTCCTGTTTGGATTCGGATTTTGTATCAAGAGACTTTTTCGTAGATATTGGTGTGTTACATGTGTGTACCGATTTTTGTACATGTACGTGAAACATAGCTTGAGGCGCACTCCGTTAAAAGTGTATATGCACTCTGTTGAAAATGTATAGGTGGCGCTATCGAGCCATTTTGCCACACCCAATGGAATATTGGCCTTCAGATCTGTTCAGGCCAGGACCCTTATCACACATGTGAAGTTTGGGCAAGATCGGACATTTTATGCCTGAGTTATAACATCTTTTATTCCCATGGCGACACATCAAATTTCGTCACGGCGCCATGGACACGCCTTTTAATGAAAACTCAAGATCTTCACAACTAAACATCACACAGGTCTTTAGATTAGACTGACCACAAAAATAACATTGATGTCATAAAATTTCTAGGAGTAGTTTGTCGCAGTGTAAAATATTTCACTTCCTGTTGCCACGCCCTTTAACGAAACCTCAAGTCCTTCGCAATTTACCATCGCAAATGGCTTTAGATTACACTGACCAAGTTTGGTGTTCATCTGAATAAATCTCTAGGAGGAGTTCGTTAAAGTACAACCCCTGAAAATGGCAAAAACAACACCAATTTTGCAGGGAAAATTCAAAATAACCGACTTCCTGTTGGGATTAGGATTTCATACCAAGAGACTTTTTTGTAGGTATTGGTGTGTTACATGTGTGTACCAATTTTTGTTACTTGTACGTGAAACATAGCTCGAGGTGCACTCCGTTGAAAGTGTATAGGTGGCGCTATCGAGCCATTTTGCCACACCCGATGGAATATTGGCCTTCAGATCTGTTCAGGCCAGGACTTTTATCACACGTGTGAAGTTTGGGGAAGATCGGACATTTTATGCCTGAGTTATACAATCTTTTATTCCCATGGCGAGACTTTGAATTTTGGCACGGCGCAATGGACACGCCCCTTAACGAAAACTCAAGATCTTCACAACTTAACATTGCACAGGCCTTTAGATTATACTGACCATAAAAAAGACATTGATGTCAAAAAATTTCTAGGAGTAGTCTGTCGAAGTGTAAAATATGTCACTTCCTGTTGCCTATAGGTGGCGCTATGACTATAACTGAATATGGGCATGTAAATATGTTCAGGTCAGGAGTCTTATTAAACATGTGAAGTTTTGGGCACATTGGACATTGTATGTCTGAGTTATAGCAACTTCATTTTTCATGGCGAATCATCGAAATTCGCCAGGCCGCCACGGACACGCCCTTTAATGAATACTCAAAATCTTCGCAATTTAACATCGCAAAGGCCTTTAGATTAGGCATACCAACTTTGGTGTTGATCTGAAATAATCTCTAGGAGGAGTTCGTTAAAATACAACGCATGGAAATGACAAAAATGACACAAAATTTGCTCATAAAATTAAAAATAACCGACTTCCTGTTGGGTTTCGGATTTTGCTCCAAGAGACTTGTTTGTAGGTATTGGAGAGATACATGTGTATACCAATTTTCATACATGTACGTGAAACGTAGCTCGAGGCGCACACCATTGAACGTGTATAGGTGGCGCTGTCGAGCTATTTTGCCACACCCACTTCTGAAACCCATATCAGACGTACATTTTTGCCAGTTCTGAGGTGTGTGCAAAGTTTCATGACTTTTCGAGCATGTTTAGGCTCTCAAAAATGTGATTCATCTTAGAGAATAATAATAATAATAATAATAATAATTAAAGCTGCAAGCAGCAATGAACGGGCCCTCACACCCGGGCTCACCGGCAGCGAGTGGCTCTAGTAAATAGGTGAACAGTGAGAAATATGCGTTTAAACTCATAAATATAAGTAGAATATATCAATGTTTATTCCATATATGTGCAAATCTTTCTGTTGCCAGCAGTTGGCGCTATCACTATAATGGAATATTGGCCTTCAGATGTGTTCAGGGCTGCACTCTTATCGAACATGTGAAGTTTGGGGAAGGTCAAACATTTTATGCCCGAGTTACAACAACTTCTCTTGCTGTGGCGAGACATCAAATTTTGTCTTTTTTGCCATGGACACGCTCTTTAACAAAAACTCAAGATTGCCACAATTTAACAGTACACAGGCCTTTAGATTAGAATGACCACAAAAATACATTAATGTCAAAAAATGTCTAGGAGTAGTTTGTCTCAGCGTAAAATATGTCACTTCCTGTTGCCAGCAGGTGGCGCTATGACTATAATTGAATATGGGCATGTAGATCTGTTAAGGGCAGAAGTCTTATCTAACATTCAAAGTTTGGGGCAGATTGGACATTGTTTGTCTGAGTTACAGCAACTTCCTTTTTCATGGCGAAACATCAAAATTTCTCAGGCCTTCATGGACACTCCCTTTAACGAAACCTCAAGATCTTCCCAATTTACCTTCGCAAAGGCCTTTAGATTTAACTGACCAAGTTTGATGTTGATCTGAATAAATCTCTTGGAGGAGTTCGTTAAAGTACAACCCCTGAAAATGCCAAAAACAACACCAATTTTGCAGAGAAAATTCTAAATAACTGACTTCCTGTTTGGATTCGGATTTTGTATCAAGAGACTTTTTCGTAGATATTGGTGTGTTACATGTGTGTACCGATTTTTGTACATGTACGTGAAACATAGCTTGAGGCGCACTCCGTTAAAAGTGTATATGCACTCTGTTGAAAATGTATAGGTGGCGCTATCGAGCCATTTTGCCACACCCAATGGAATATTGGCCTTCAGATCTGTTCAGGCCAGGACCCTTATCACACATGTGAAGTTTGGGCAAGATCGGACATTTTATGCCTGAGTTATAACATCTTTTATTCCCATGGCGACACATCAAATTTCGTCACGGCGCCATGGACACGCCTTTTAATGAAAACTCAAGATCTTCACAACTAAACATCACACAGGTGTTTAGATTAGACTGACCACAAAAATAACATTGATGTCATAAAATTTCTAGGAGTAGTTTGTCGCAGTGTAAAATATTTCACTTCCTGTTGCCACGCCCTTTAACGAAACCTCAAGTCCTTCGCAATTTACCATCGCAAATAGCTTTAGATTACACTGACCAAGTTTGGTGTTCATCTGAATAAATCTCTAGGAGGAGTTCGTTAAAGTACAACCCCTGAAAATGGCAAAAACAACACCAATTTTGCAGGGAAAATTCAAAATAACCGACTTCCTGTTGGGATTAGGATTTAATACCAAGAGACTTTTTTGTAGGTATTGGTGTGTTACATGTGTGTACCAATTTTTGTTACTTGTACGTGAAACATAGCTCGAGGTGCACTCCGTTGAAAGTGTATAGGTGGCGCTATCGAGCCATTTTGCCACACCCGATGGAATATTGGCCTTCAGATCTGTTCAGGCCAGGACTTTTATCACACGTGTGAAGTTTGGGGAAGATCGGACATTTTATGCCTGAGTTATAACATCTTTTATTCCCATGGCGAGACTTTGAATTTTGTCACGGCGCCATGGACACGCCCCTTAACGAAAACTCAAGATCTTCACAATTTAACATCGCACAGGCCTTTAGATTAGACTGACCACAAAAAGACATTGATGTCATAAAATTTCTAGGAGTAGTCTGTCGAAGTGTAAAATATGTCACTTCCTGTTGCCTATAGGTGGCGCTATGACTATAACTGAATATGGGCATGTAAATATGTTCAGGTCAGGAGTCTTATTAAACATGTGAAGTTTTGGGCACATTGGACATTGTATGTCTGAGTTATAGCAACTTCATTTTTCATGGCGAATCATCGAAATTTGCCAGGCCGCCACGGACACGCCCTTTAACGAAAACTCAAAATCTTCGCAATTTAACATCGCAAAGGCCTTTAGATTAGGCATACCAACTTTGGTGTTGATCTGAATTAATCTCTAGGAGGAGTTCGTTAAAATACAACACATGGAAATGGCAAAAATGACACAAAATTTGCTCATAATATTAAAAATAACCGACTTCCTGTTGGGTTTAGAATTTTGCTCTAAGAGACTTTTTTGTAGGTATTGGAGAGTTACATGTGTGTACCGATTTTCATACATGTACGTGAAACATAGCTCGAGGCGCACACCGTTGAACATGTATAGGTGGCGCTGTCGAGCCATTTTGCCACACCCACTTCTGAAACCCATATCAGATGTACATTTTTGCCGGTTCTGAGGTGTGTGCAAAGTTTCATGACTTTTTGAGTATGTTTAGGCCCTCAAAAATGCGATTCATTCTGGTGAATAATAACAATAATAATAATAATAATAATAATAATAATAATAATAAACGGAGCAATTCCAAGAGGGTCCTTACACCATCGGTGCTCGGGCCCTAATTAAAGCTGCAAGCAGCGATGAACGGGCCCTCGCACCCGGGCTCACCGGCAGCGAGTGGCTTTAGTAAATAGGTGAACGGTGAGAAATATGCATTTAAACTCCAAAATATAAGTGGAATATATCAAAGTTTATTCCATATATGTGCTAATCTTTCTGTTGCCAGCAGGTGGCGCTATCATTATAGTGGAAAATTGGCCTTCAGATGTGTTCAGGCCAGGGCTCTTATCGAACATGCGGAGTCTGGGGAAGATCGAACATTTTATGCCTGAGTTACAACAACTTCTCTTGCTGTGGCGAGACATTAAATTTTGTCATGGCGCCATGGACACGCCCTTTAACAAAAACTGAAGATCTCAGCAATTTAACATTGCACAGGCCTTTAGATTAGACTGACCACAAAAAAATACATTAATGTCAAAAGATTTCTAGGAGTAAATTGTCGCAGCGTAAAACATGTCACTTTCTGTTGCCAGCAGGTGGCACTATGACTATTAACTGAATATGGGCATGTAGATCTGTTAAGGGCAGAAGTCTTATCAAACATGTGAAGTTTGGGGCAGATTGGACATTGTATGTCTGAGTTACAGCAACTTCCTTTTTCATGGCGAAACATCGAAATTTGCCAGGCCGCCATGGACACACCCTTTAACGAAACCTCAAGATCTTCGCAATTTAACATCGCAAACACCTTTAGATTTAACTGACCAAGTTTGGTGTTGATCTGAATAAATCTCTAGGAGGAGTTTCATAAAGTACAACCCCTGAAAATGGCAAAAACAACGCCAATTTTGCAGAGAAAATTCTAAATAACCGACTTCCTGTTTGGATTCGGATATCATACCAAGAGACTTTTTTGTAGGTATTGGTGTGTTACATGTGTGTACCGATTTTTGTACATGTACGTGAAACATAGCTTGAGGCGCACTCCGTTGAAAGTGTATATGCACTCAGTTGAAAGAGTATAGGTGGCGCTATCGAGCCATTTTGCCACACCCAATGGAATATTGGCCTTCAGATCTGTTCAGGCCAGGACCCTTATCACACATGTGAAGTTTGGGCAAGATCGGACATTTTATGCCTGAGTTATAACATATTTTATTCCCATGGCGACACATCGAACTTCGTCACGGCGCCATGAACACGCCTTTTAACGAAAACTCAAGATCTTCACAACTAAACATCACACAGGTCTTTAGATTAGACTGACCACAAAAATAACATTGATGTCATAAAATTTCAAGGGGTAGTTTGTCGCAGCGTAAAACATGTCTATTCCTGTTGCCAGCAGGTGGCGCTATGACTATAACTGAATATGGGCATGTAGATCTGTTAAGGGCAGAAGTCTTATCTAACATGTGAAGTTTGGGGCAGATTGGACATTGTATGTCTGAGTTACAGCAACTTCCTTTTTCATGGCGAAACATCGAAATTTGTCAGGCCGCCATTGACACGCCCTTTAACGAAAACTCAAAATCTTCGCAATTTAACATCGCAAAGGCCTTTAGATTAGGCATACCAATTTTGGTGTTGATCTGAATGAATCTCTAGGAGGAGTTCGTTAAAATACAACGCATGGAAATGGCAAAAATGACACAAAATTTGCTCATAAAATTAAAAATAACCGACTGCCTGTTGGGTTTCGGATTTTGCTCCAAGAGACTTTTTTGTAGGTATTGGAGAGATACATGTGTATACTGATTTTCATACATGTACATGAAACGTAGCTCGAGGCGCACACCGTTGAAAGTGTATAGGTGGCGCTATCGAGCCATTTTGCCACACCCGATGGAATATTGGCCTACAGATGTGTTCAGGCCAGGACTCTTATCGGACATTTTATGCCTGAGTTATAACATCTTTTATTCCCATGGCGAGACTTTGAATTTTGTCACGGCGCCATGGACACGCCCCTTAACGAAAACTCAAGATCTTCACAATTTAACATTGCACAGGCCTTTAGATTAGACTGACCATAAAAAAGACATTGAAGTCAAAAAATTTCTAGGAGTAGTGTGTCGAAGTGTAAAATATGTCACTTCCTGTTGCCTATAGGTGGCGCTATGACTATAACTGAATATGGGCATGTATATATGTTCAGGTCAGGAGTCTTATTAAACATGTAAAGTTTTGGGCACATTGGACATTGTATGTCTGAGTCATAGCAACTTCATTTTTCATAGCGAATCATCGAAATTCGCCAGGCCGCCACGGACACGCCCTTTAACGAAAACTCAAAATCTTCGCAATTTAACATCGCAAAGGCCTTTAGATTAGGCATACCAAATTTGGTGTTAATCTGAATAAGTTTCTAGGAGGAGTTCGTTAAAATACAACTCATGGAAATGGAAAAAATGACACAAAATTTGCTCATAATATTAAAAATAACCGACTTCCTGTTGGGTTTAGAATTTTGCTCTACAAGACTTTTTTGTAGGTATTGGAGAGTTACATGTGTGTACCGATTTTCATACATGTACGTGAAACATAGCTCGAAGCGCACACCGTTGAACATGTATAGGTGGCGCTGTCGAGCCATTTTGCCACACCCACTTCTGAAACCCATATCAGATGTACATTTTCGCCGGTTCTGAGGTGTGTGCAAAGTTTCATGACTTTTTGAGTATGTTTAGGCCCTCAAAAATGCGATTCATTCTGGAGAATAATAATAATAATAATAATAATTAAAGCTGCAAGCAGCGATGAACGGGCCCTCGCACCCGGGCTCACCGCAATCGTGTGGCTTTAGTAAAAAGGTGAAGGTGGGAAATATGCATTTCAAATCGTAAATATAAGTGGAATATGTCAAAGTCATTTACATGTACCAATTTTCCTGTTGCCAATAGGTGGCGCTATCATTATAATGGAATATTGGCCTTCAGATGTGTTCAGGGCTGCACTCTTATCGAACATGTGAAGTCTGGGGAAGATTAAACATTTTATGCCTGAGTTACAACAACTTCTCTTGCTGTGGCGAGACATCAAATTTTGTCATGGCGCCATGGACACGCCCTTTAACAAAAACTGAAGATCTCCACAATTAAACATTGCACAGGCCTTTAGATTAGACTGACCACAAAAAATACATTAATGTCAAAAAATCTCTAGGAGTAGTTTATCTCAGCGTAAAATATGTCACTTCCTGTTGCCAGCAGGTGGCACTATGACTATAATTGAATATGGGCATGTAGATCTGTTAAGGGCAGAAGTCTTATCTAACATGCAAAGTTTGGGGCAGATTGGACATTGTATGTCTGAGTTACAGCAACTTCCTTTTTCATGGCGAAACATCGAAATTTGTCAGGCCGCCATGGACACGCCCTTTAACAAAATCTCAAGATCTTCCGAATTTAACATCGCAAAGGCCTTTAGATTTAACTGACCAAGTTTGATGCTGATCTGAATAAATCTCTAGGAGGAGTTCGTTAAAGTACAACCCCTGAAAATGCCAAAAACAACACCAATTTTGCAGAGAACATTCTAAATAACTGACTTCCTGTTTGGATTCGGATTTCGTACCAAGAGATTTTTTCGTAGATATTGGTGTGTTACATGTGTGTACCGATTTTTGTACATGTACGTGAAACATAGCTTGAGGCGCGCTCCATTGAAAGTGTATATGCACTCAGTTGAAAGTGTATAGGTGGCGCTATCGAGCCATTTTGCCACACCCAATGGAATATTTGCCTTCAGATCTGTTCAGGCCAGGACCCTTATCACACATGTGAAGTTTGGGCAAGATCGGACATTTTATGCCTGAGTTATAACATCTTTTATTCCCATGGCGACACATCAAACTTCGTCACGGCGCCATGGACACGCCTTTTAACGAAAACTCAAGATCTTCACAACTAAACATCACACAGGTCTTTAGATTAGACTGACCACAAAAATAACATTGATGTCATAAAATTTCTAGGAGTAGTTTGTCGCAGTGTAAAATATTTCACTTCCTGTTGCCAATAGGTGGCGCTATGACTATAACTGAATATTGGCATGTAGATCTGTTCAGGTCAAGAGTCTTATCCAACATGTGAAGTTTGGGGCAGATTGGACATTGTATGTCTGAGTTACAGCAACTTCCTTTTTCATGGCGAAACATCAAAATTTGTCAAGCCGCCATGGACACGCCCTTTAACGAAACCTCAAGTCCTTCGCAATTTAACATCGCAAATGGCTTTAGATTACACTGACCAAGTTTGGTGTTCATCCGAATAAATCTCTAGGAGGAGTTCGTTAAAGTACAACCCCTGAAAATGGCAAAAACAACGCCAATTTTGCAGGGAAATTTCAAAATAACCGACTTCCTGTTGGGATTAGGATTTCGTACCAAGAGACTTTTTTGTAGGTACTGGTGTGTTACATGTGTTTACCGATTTTTGTACATGTACTTGAAACGGAGCTCGAGGCGCGCTATGTTGAATGTGTATAGGTGGCGCTATCGAGCCATTTTGCCACACCCGATGGAATATTGGCCTACAGATGTGTTCAGGCCAGGACTCTTATCACACATGTGAAGTTTGGGGAAGATCGGACATTTTATGCCTGAGTTATAACATATTTTATTCCCTTGGCGAGACATCGAACTTCGTCATGGCGCCATGGACACGCCTTTTAACGAAAACTCAAGATCTTCACAATTTAACATCGCACAGGGCTTTAGATTAGACTGACCACAAAAAAGACATTGATGTCATAAAATTTCTAGGAGTAGTTAGTCACAGTGTAAAATATGTCACTTCCTGTTGCCTATAGGTGGCGCTATGACTATAACTGAATATGGGCATGTCAATCTGTTCAGGTCAGGAGTCTTATTAAATATGTGAAGTTTTGGACACATTGGACATTGTATGTCTGAGTTATAGCAACTTCATTTTTCCTGGCGAATCATCGAAATTCGCCAGGCCGCCACGGACACGCTCTTTAACGAAAACCCAAAATCTTCGCAATTTAACATCGCAAAGGCCTTTAGATTAGGCATACCAACTTTGGTGTTGATCTGAATTAATCTCTAGGAGGAGTTCGTTAAAATACAACGCATGGAAATGACAAAAATGACACAAAATTTGCTCATAAAATTAAAAATAACCGACTTCCTGTTGGGTTTCGGATTTTGCTCCAAGAGACTTTTTTGTAGGTATTGGAGAGATACATGTGTATACCAATTTTCATACATGTACGTGAAACGTAGCTCGAGGCGCACACCGTTGAACGTGTATAGGTGGCGCTGTCGAGCCATTTTGCCACACCCACTTCTGAAACCCATATCAGACGTAAATGTTCGCCAGTTCTGAGGTGTGTGCAAAGTTTCATGACTTTTCGAGCATGTTTAGGCTCTCAAAAATGCGATTAATCTTAGAGAATAATAATAATAATAATAATAATAATAATAAACGGAGCAATACCAAGAGGGTCCTCACACCATCGGTGCTCTGGCCCTACTTAAAGCTGCAAGCAGCGGTGAACGGGCCCTCGCACCCGGGCTCACCGGCAGCGAGTGGCTTTAGTAAATAGGTGAACGGTGAGAAATATGCATTTAAACTCATAAATATAAGTAGAATATATCAATGTTTATTCCATATATGTTCCAATCTTCCTGTTGCCAGCAAGTGGCGCTAACATTATAATGAAATATTGGCCTTCAGATGTGTTCAGGGCTGCACTCTTATCGAACATGTGAAGTTTGGGGAAGATCAAACATTTTATGCCTGAGTTACAACAACTTCTCTTGCTGTGGCGAGACATCAAATTTTGTCATTTTTGCATGGACACGCTCTTTAACAAAAACTCAAGATTGCCACAATTTAACATTACACAGGCCTTTAGATTAGACTGACCACAAAAATACATTAATGTCAAAAAATCTCTAGGAGTAGTTTATCTCAGCGTAAAATATGTCACTTCCTGTTGCCAGCAGGTGGCACTATGACTATAATTGAATATGGGCATGTAGATCTGTTAAGGGCAGAAGTCTTATCTAACATGCAAAGTTTGGGGCAGATTGGACATTGTATGTCTGAGTTACAGCAACTTCCTTTTTCATGGCGAAACATCGAAATTTGTCAGGCCGCCATGGACACGCCCTTTAACAAAATCTCAAGATCTTCCGAATTTAACATCGCAAAGGCCTTTAGATTTAACTGACCAAGTTTGATGCTGATCTGAATAAATCTCTAGGAGGAGTTCGTTAAAGTACAACCCCTGAAAATGCCAAAAACAACACCAATTTTGCAGAGAACATTCTAAATAACTGACTTCCTGTTTGGATTCGGATTTCGTACCAAGAGATTTTTTCGTAGATATTGGTGTGTTACATGTGTGTACCGATTTTTGTACATGTACGTGAAACATAGCTTGAGGCGCGCTCCATTGAAAGTGTATATGCACTCAGTTGAAAGTGTATAGGTGGCGCTATCGAGCCATTTTGCCACACCCAATGGAATATTTGCCTTCAGATCTGTTCAGGCCAGGACCCTTATCACACATGTGAAGTTTGGGCAAGATCGGACATTTTATGCCTGAGTTATAACATCTTTTATTCCCATGGCGACACATCAAACTTCGTCACGGCGCCATGGACACGCCTTTTAACGAAAACTCAAGATCTTCACAACTAAACATCACACAGGTCTTTAGATTAGACTGACCACAAAAATAACATTGATGTCATAAAATTTCTAGGAGTAGTTTGTCGCAGTGTAAAATATTTCACTTCCTGTTACCAATAGGTGGCGCTATGACTATAACTGAATATTGGCATGTAGATCTGTTCAGGTCAAGAGTCTTATCCAACTTGTGAAGTTTGCGGCAGATTGGACATTGTATGTCTGAGTTACAGCAACTTCCTTTTTCATGGCGAAACATCGAAATTTATCAGGCCACCATGGACACGCCCTTTAACGAAACCTCAAGTCCTTCGCAATTTAACATCGCAAATGGCTTTAGATTACACTGACCAAGTTTGGTGTTGATCTGAATGAATCTCTAGGAGGAGTTCGTTAAAGTACAACCCCTGAAAATGGCAAAAACAACACCAATTTTGCAGGGAAAATTCAAAATAACGGACTTCCTGTTGGGATTAGGATTTCGTACCAAGAGACTTTTTTGTAGGTATTGGTGTGTTACATGTGTGTACCAATTTTTGTACATGTACGTGAAACATAGCTCGAGGTGCACTCCGTTGAAAGTGTATAGGTGGCGCTATCGAGCCATTTTGCCACACCCGATGGAATATTGGCCTTCAGATCTGTTCAGGCCAGGACTTTTATCACACATGTGAAGTTTGGGGAAGATCGGACATTTTATGCCTGAGTTATAACATCTTTTATTCCCATGGCAAGACTTTGAATTTTGTCACGGCGCCATGGACACGCCCCTTAACGAAAACTCAAGATCTTCACAATTTAACATTGCACAGGCCTTTAGATTATACTGACCATAAAAAAGACATTGATGTCAAAAAAATTCTAGGAGTAGTCTGTCGAAGTGTAAAATATGTCACTTCCTGTTGCCTATAGGTGGCGCTATGGCTATAACTGAATATGGGCATGTAAATATGTTCAGGTCAGGAGTCTTATTAAACATGTAAAGTTTTGGGCACATTGGACATTGTATGTCTGAGTTATAGCAACTTCATTTTTCATGGCGAATCATCGAAATTCGCCAGGCCGCCACGGACACGCCCTTTAACGAAAACTCGAAATCTTCGCAATTTGACATCGCAAAGGCCTTTAGATGTAACTGACCAAGTTTGGTGTTGATCTGAATAAATCTCTAGGAGGAGTTTGTTAAAGTACAACCCCTGAATATGGCAAAAACAACGCCAATTTTGCAGAGAACATTCTAAATAACTGACTTCCTGTTTGGATTCGGATTTCGTACAAAGAGACTTTTGTGTAGGTATTGGTGTGTTACATGTGTGTACCGATTTTTGTACATGTACGTGAAACATAGCTTGAGGCGCACTCCGTTGAAAGTGTATATGCACTCAGTTGAAAGTGTATAGGTGGCGCTATCGAGCCATTTTGCCACACCCAATGGAATATTGTCTTTCAGATCTGTTCAGGCCAGGACCCTTATCACACATGTGAAGTTTGGGCAAGATCGGACATTTTATGCCTGAGTTATAACATCTTTTATTCCCATGGCGACACATCGAACTTCGTCACGGCGCCATAGACACGCCTTTTAACGAAAACTCAAGATCTTCACAACTAAACATCAAACAGGTCTTTAGATTAGACTGACCACAAAAATAACATTGATGTCATAAAATTTCTAGGAGTAGTTTGTCGCAGTGTAAAATATTTCACTTCCTGTTGCCAATAGGTGGCGCTATGACTATAACTGAATATGGGCATGTAAATATGTTCAAGTCAGGAGTCTTATTAAACATGTGAAGTTTTGGGCACATTGGACATTGTATGTCTGAGTTATAGCATCTTCCTTTTTCATGGCGAAACATCGAAATTTGTCAGGCCGCCATGGACACGCCCTTTAACGAAACCTCAAGTCCTTCGCAATTTAACATCGCAAAGGCCTTTAGATTAGGCATACCAACTTTGGTGTTGATCTGAATGAATCTCTAGGAGGAGTTCGTTAAAATACAACGCATGGAAATGACAAAAATGACACAAAATTTGCTCATAAAATTAAAAATAACCGACTTTCTGTTGGGTTTCGGATTTCGTACCAAGAGACTTTTTTGTAGGTATTGGTGTGTTACATGTGTGTACCGATTTTTGTACATGTACGGGAAACGGAGCTCGAGGCGCGCTATGTTGAAAGTGTATAGGTGGCGCTATCGAGCCATTTTGCCACACCCGATGGAATATTGGCCTACAGATGTGTTCAGGCCAGGACTCTTATCACACATGTGACGTTTTGGGAAGATCGGACATTTTATGCCTGAGTTATAACATCTTTTATTCCCATGGCGAGACATCGAACTTCGTCACGGCGCCATGGACACGCCTTTTAACGAAAACTCAAGATCTTCACAACTTAACATCGCACAGGCCTTTAGATTAGACTGACCACAAAAAAGACATTGATGTAATAAAATTTCTAGGAGTAGTTAGTCGCAGTGTAAAATATGTCACTTCCTGTTGCCAATAGGTGGCGCTATGACTATAACTGAATATGGGCATGTCAATCTGTTCAGGTTCGGAGTCTCATCAAACATGTGAAGTTTGGGGCAGATTGGACATTGTATGTCTAAGTTATAGCAACTTCATTTTTCATGGCGATTCATCGAAATTCGCCAGGCCGCCACGGACACGCCCTTCAACGAAAACTCAAGATCTTCGCAATTTAACATCGCAAAGGCCTTTAGATTAGGCATACCAAATTTGGTGTTGATTTGAAGAAATCTCTAGGAGGAGTTCGTTAAAATACAACACATGGAAATGGCAAAAATTACACAAAATTTGCTCATAATATTAAAAATAACCGACTTCCTGTTGGGTTTAGAATTTTGCTCCAAGAGTCTTTTTTGTAGGTATTGGTGTGTTACATATGTGTGCCAATTTTCGTGCATGTACGTGAAACATAGCTGGAAGGCTGTTGATTTTCTTAGTATAGGTGGCGCTGTCGAGCCATTTTGCCACACCCTCTTCTGAATCCTATATCAGACGAAAATTTTCACCAGGTTTGACGCGTGTGCAAAGTTTCATGACTTTTTGAGCATGTTTAAGCCGTCAAAAATGCGATTCATTCGGGAGAAGAAGAAGAAGAAGAAGAAGAAGAAGAATTAAAGCTGCAAGCAGCGATGAACGGGCCCTCGCACCCGGGCTCACCGCCACCGAGTTGATTTAGTAAAAAGATGAATGGTGAGAAATATGCATTTCATGTCATAAACATAATTGCAATATGTCAAAGTCATTAAAATGTGCCAATCTTCATGTTGCCAGCAGGTGGCGCTATCATTATAATGGAATATTGGCCTTCAGATGTTTTCAGGCCAGGACTCTTATCAATCATGTGAAGTTTGGGGAAGATTGAACATTTTATGCCTGAGTTACAACAACTTCTCTTGCTGTGGCGAGACATCAAATTTTGTCACAGCGCCATGGACACGCCCTTAAACAAAAATTCAAGATCTCCATAATTTAACATTGCAAAGACCTTTAGATTAGACTGACCAAAATAAAATGTTGATGTCATTCAATTGCTGGGAGTAGTTTGTTACAACGTAAAACATGTCACTTCCTGTTGCCAGCAGGTGGCGCAATGGCTATAACTGAATATTGGCATTTAGATCTGTTCAGGTCAAAAGTCTTATCCAACATGTGAAGTTTGGGGCAGATTGGACATTGTATGTCTAAGTTACAACAACTTCCTTTTTCATGGCGAAACATCGAAATTTGTCAGGCCGCCATGGACACGCCCTTAAACGAAACCTCAAGATCTTCGCCATTTAACATCGCAAAGGCCTTTAGATTTAACTGGCCAAGTTTGATGCTGATCTGAATAAATCTCTAGGAGGAGTTAGTTAAAGTACAACTCCTGAAAATGGCAAAAACAACACCAATTTTGCAGAGAAAATTCTAAATAACCGACTTCCTGTTGGGATTCGGATATCATACCAAGAGACTTTTTTGTAGATATTGGTGTGGTACATGTGTGTACCGATTTTTGTACATGTACGTGAAACATAGCTTGAGGCGCACTCCGTTGAAAGTGTATATGCACTCAGTTGAAAGTGTATAGGTGGCGCTATCGAGCCATTTTGCCACACCCAATGGAATATTGGCCTTCAGATCTGGCCAGGCCAGGACCCTTATCACACATGTGAAGTTTGGGCAAGATCGGACATTTTATGCCTGAGTTATAACATCTTTTATTCACATGGTGACACATCGAACTTCATCACGGCGCCATGGACACGCCTTTTAACGAAAACTCAAGATCTTCACAACTAAACATCACACAGGTCTTTAGATTAGACTGACCACAAAAATAACATTGATGTCATAAAATTTCTAGGAGTAGTTTGTCGCAGTGTAAAATATTTCACTTCCTGTTGCCAATAGGTGGCGCTATGACTATAACTGAATATTGGCATGTAGATCTGTTCAGGTCAAGAGTCTTATCCAACATGTGAAGTTTGGGGCAGATTGGAAATTGTATGTCTGAGTTACAGCAACTTCCTTTTTCATGGCGAAACATCGAAATTTGTCAGGCCGCCATGGACACGCCCTTTAACGAAACCTCAAGTCCTTCGCAATTTAACTTCGCAAATGGCTTTAGATTACACTGACCAAGTTTGGTGTTCATCTGAATAAATCTCTAGGAGGAGTTCGTTAAAGTACAACCCCTGAAAATGGCAAAAACAACACCAATTCTGCAGGGAAAATTCAAAATAACCGACTTCCTGTTGGGATTAGGATTTCGTACCAAGAGACTTTTTTGTAGGTATTGGTGTGTTACATGTGTGTACCTATTTTTGTACATGTACATGAAACATAGCTCGAGGTGCACTCGGTTCAAAGTGTACAGGTGGCGCTATCGAGCCATTTTGCCACACCCGATGGAATATTGGCCTTCAGATCTGTTCAGGCCAGGACTTTTATCACACATGTGAAGTTTGGGGAAGATCGGACATTTTATGCCTGAGTTATAACATCTTTTATTCCCATGGCGAGACTTTGAATTTTGTCACGGCGCCATGGACACGCCCCTTAACGAAAACTCAAGATCTTCACAATTTAACATTGCACAGGCCTTTAGATTATACTGACCATAAAAAAGACATTGATGTCAAAAAATTTCTAGGAGTAGTCTGTCGAAGTGTAAAATATGTCACTTCCTGTTGCCTATAGGTGGCGCTATGACTATAACTGAATATGGGCATGTAAATATGTTCAGGTCAGGAGTCTTATTAAACATGTGAAGTTTTGGGCACATTGGACATTGTATGTCTGAGTTATAGCAACTTCATTTTTCATGGCGAATCATCGAAATTCGCCAGGACGCCACGGACATGCCCTTTAACGAAAACTCAAAATCTTCGCAATTTAACATCGCAAAGGCCTTTAGATTAGGCATACCAAATTTGGTGTTGATCTGAATAAGTTTCTAGGAGGAGTTCGTTAAAATACAACTCATGGAAATGGCAAAAATGACACAAAATTTGCTCATAATATTAAAAATAACCGACTTCCTGTTGGGTTTAGAATTTGGCTCTAAGAGACTTTTTTGTAGGTATTGGAGAGTTACATGTGTGTACCGATTTTCATACATGTACGTGAAACATAGCTCGAGGCGCACACCGTTGAACATGTATAGGTGGCGCTGTCGAGCCATTTTGCCACACCCACTTCTGAAACCCATATCAGATGTACATTTTCGCCGGTTCTGAGGTGTGTGCAAAGTTTCATGACTTTTTGAGTATGTTTAGGCCCTCAAAAATGCGATTCATTCTGGAGAAGAATAATAATAATAATAATAATAATAATAATAATAATAATAATAATAATAATAAACGGAGCAATTCCAAGAGGGTCCTCACACCATCGGTGCTCGGGCCCTAATTAAAGCTGCAAGCAGCGATGAACGGGCCCTCGCACCCGGGCTCACCGCCATCGTGTGGCTTTAGTAAAAAGGTGAACGGTGAGAAATATGCATTTCAAATCGTAAATAAAAAGTGAAATATGTCAAAGTCATTTATATGTACCAATTTTGCGTTTGCCAATAGGTGGCGCTATCATTATAATGGAATATTGGCCTTCAGATGTGTTCAGGCCAGGAGTCTTATCGAACATGTGAAGTTTGGGGAATATCGAACATTTTATGGCTGAGTTACAACAACTTCTCTTCCTATAGCGAGACATCAAATTTTGTCACAGCGCCATGGACACGCCCTTTAACAAAATCTAAAGATCTCCACAATTTAACATTGCAAAGACCTTTAGATTAGACTGACCAAAATAAAATGTTGATGTAATAAAATTTCTTGGAGTAGTTCTTTGCAGTGTAAAACATGACACTTCCTGTTGCCAGCAGGTGGCACTATGACTATGACTGAATATGGGCATGTAGATCTGTTAAGGGCAGAATTCTTATTTAACATCTGAAGTTTGGGGCAGATTGGACATTGTATGTCTGAGTTACAGCAACTTCCTTTTTAATGGGGAAACATCGAAATTTGTCAGGCCGCCATGGACACGCCCTTTAACAAAAACTGAAGATCTCCACAATTTAACATTGCACAGGCCTTTAGATTTAACTGACCAAGTTTGGTGTTGATCTGAATAAATCTGTAGGGGGAGTTTGTTAAACCCCTGAAAATGGCAAAAACAACGCCAATTTTGCAGAGAAAATTCTAAATAATTCTAAACTGAAGATCTCCACAATTTAACATTGCACAGGCCTTTAGATTAGACTGACCACAAAAAAATACATTAATGTCAAAAGATTTCTAGGAGTAGTTTGTCGCAGCGTAAAACATGTCACTTCCTGTTGCCAGCAGGTGGCGCTATGACTATAACTGAATATGGGCATGTAGATCTGTTAAGGGCAGAAGTCTTATCTAACATGTGAAGTTTGGGGCAGATTGGACATTGTATGTCTGAGTTACAGCAACTTCCTTTTTCATGGCGAAACATCGACATTTGTCAGGCCGCCATGGACACGCCCTTTAACGAAACCTCAAGATATTCGCAATTTAACATCGCAAAGGCCTTTAGATTTAACTGACCAAGTTTGGTGTTGATCTGAATAAATCTCTAGGAGGAGTTCGTTAAAGTACAACCCCTGAAAATGGCAAAAACAACGCAAATTTTGCACAGAAAATTCTAAATAACCGACTTCCTGTTGGGATTCGGATTTCGTACCAAGTGACTATTTTGTAGGTATTGGTGTGTTACATGTGTGTACCGATTTTTGTACATGTACGTGAAACGGAGCTCGAGGCGCGCTATGTTGAAAGTGTATAGGTGGCGCTATCGAGCCATTTTGCCACACCCGATGGAATATTGGCCTACAGATGTGTTCAGGCCAGGACTCTTATCACACATGTGAAGTTTGGGGAAGATCGGACATTTTATGCCTGAGTTATAACATCTTTTATTCCCATGGCGAGACATCGAACTTCGTCACGGCGCCATGGACACGCCTTTTAACGAAAACTCAAGATCTTCACAACTTAACATCGCACAGGCCTTTAGATTAGACTGACCACAAAAAAGACATTGATGTCATAAAATTTCTAGGAGTAGTTAGTCGCAGTGTAAAATATGTCACTTCCTGTTGCCAATAGGTGGCGCTATGACTATAACTGAATATGGGCATGTCAATCTGTTCAGGTTTGGAGTCTCATCAAACATGTGAAGTTTGGGGCAGATTGGACATTGTATGTCTGAGTTATAGCAACTTCATTTTTCATGGCGAAACATCGAAATTCGCCAGGCCGCCACGGAGACGCCCCTCGACGAAAACTCAAGATCTTCGCAATTTAACGTCGCAAAGGCCTTTAAATTAGGCATACCAAATTTGGTGTTGATTTGAAGAAATCTCTAGGAGGAGTTTGTTAAAATACAACACATGGAAATGACCAAAATGACACAAAATGTGCTCATAATATTAAAAATAACCGACTTCCTGTTGGGTTTAGAATTTTGCTCCAAGAGTCTTTTTTGTAGGTATTGGTGTGTTACATATGTGTGCCAATTTTCGTGCATGTACGTGAAACATAGCTGGAAGGCTGTTGATTTTCTTAGTATAGGTGGCGCTGTCGAGCCATTTTGCCACACCCTCTTCTGAATCCTATATCAGACGAAAACTTTCACCAGGTTTGACGCGTGTGCAAAGTTTCATGACTTTTTGAGCATGTTTAAGCCCTCAAAAATGCGATTCATTCGGGAGAAGTAGAATAATAATAATAATAATAATAATAATAAACAAAGCAGATACAAGAGGGTCCTCGCACCTCGGTGCTCGGGCCCTAATTAAAGCTGCAAGCAGCGATGAACGAGCCCTCGCACCCGGGCTCACCGCCAGCGAGAGGCTTTAGTAAATTGGCGAACGGCGAAATATATGTATTTAAAGTCGTAAATATAAGTGGAATATGTAAAAATCATTTATATGTAACAGTCTTCCTGTTGCCAGCAGGTGGCGCTATCATTATAACGGAATATTGGCCTTCAGATGTGTTCAGGCCAGGACTCTTATCACAAATGTGAAGTTTGGGAAGATGGGACATTGTATGTCTGAGTTACAGCAACTTCCTTTTTCATGGCGAAACATCGAAATTTGTCAGGCCGCCATGGACACTCCCTTTAACGAAATCTCAAGTTCTTCCCAATTTAACTTCGCAAAGACCTTTAGATTTAACTGACCAAGTTTGGTGTTGATCTGAATAAATCTCGAGGAGGAGTTCGTTAAAGTACAACCCCTGAAAATGGCAAAAACAACACCAATTTTGCAGAGAACATTCTAAATAACTGACTTCCTGTTTGGATTCGGATTTCGTACCAAGAGACTTTTTCGTAGATATTGGTGTGTTACATGTGTGTACCGATTTTTGTACATGTACGTGAAACATAGCTTGAGGCGCACTCCGTTGAAAGTGTATATGCACTCAGTTGAAAGTGTATAGGTGGCGCTATCGAGCCATTTTGCCACACCCAATGGAATATTGGCCTTCAGATCTGTTCAAGCCAGGACCCTTATCACACATGTGAAGTTTGGGCAAGATCGGACATTTTATGCCTGAGTTATAACATCTTTTATTCCCATGGCGACACATCAAACTTCGTCACGGCGCCATGGACACGCCTTTTAACGAAAACTCAAGATCTTCACAACTAAACATCACACAGGTCTTTAGATTAGACTGACCACAAAAATAACATTGATGTCATAAAATTTCTAGGAGTAGTTTGTCGCAGTGTAAAATGTTTCACTTCCTGTTGCCAATAGGTGGCGCTATGACTATAACTGAATATTGGCATGTAGATCTGTTCAGGTCAAGAGTCTTATCCAACATGGGAAGTTTGGGGCAGATTGGACATTGTATGTCTGAGTCACAGCAACTTCCTTTTTCATGGCGAAACATCGTAATTTGTCAGGCCGCCATAGACACGCCCTTTAACGAAACCTCAAGTCCTTCGCAATTTAACATCGCAAATGGCTTTAGATTACACTGACCAAGTTTGGTGTTCATCTGAATAAATCTCTAGGAGGAGTTTGTTAAAGTACAACCCCTGAAAATGGCAAAAACAACACCAATTTTGCAGGGAAAATTCAAAATAACCGACTTCCTGTTGGGATTAGGGTTTCGTACCAAGAGACTTTTTTGTAGGTATTGGTGTGTTACATATGTGTACCAATTTTTGTACATGTACGTGAAACATAGCTCGAGGTGCACTCCTTTAAAAGTGTATAGGTGGCGCTATCGAGCCATTTTGCCACACCCGATGGAATATTGGCCTTCAGATCTGTTCAGGCCAGGACTTTTATCACACATGTGAAGTTTGGGGAAGATCGGACATTTTATGCCTGAGTTATAAAATCTTTTATTCCCATGTCGAGACTTTGAATTTTGTCACGGCGCCATGGACACGCCCCTTCACGAAAACTCAAGATCTTCACAATTTAACATTGCACAGGCCTTTAGATTAGACTGACCATAAAAAAGACATTGATGTCAAAAAATTTCTAGGAGTAGTCTGTCGAAGTGTAAAATATGTCACTTCCTGTTGCCTATAGGTGGCGCTATGACTATAACTGAATATGGGCATGTAAATATGTTCAGGTCAGGAGTCTTATTAAACATGTGAAGTTTTGGGCATATTGGACATTGTATGTCTGAGTTATAGCAACTTCATTTTTCATGGTGAATCATCGAAATTCGCCAGGCCGCCACGGACACGCCCTTTAACGAAACCTCTGAATCTTCGCAATTTAACATCGCAAAGGCCTTTAGATTAGGCATACCAAATTTGGTGTTGATCTGAATAAGTTTCTAGGAGGAGTTCGTTAAAATACAACGCATGGAAATGGCAAAAATGACACAAAATTTGCTCATAATATTAAAAATAACCGACTTCCTGTTGGGTTTAGAATTTTGCTCTAAGATACTTTTTTGTAGGTATTGGAGAGTTACATGTGTGTACCGATTTTCATACATGTACGTGAAACATAGCTCGAGGCGCACACCGTTGAACATGTATAGGTGGCGCTGTCGAGCCATTTTGCCACACCCACTTCTGAAACCCATATCAGATGTACATTTTCGCCGGTTCTGAGGTGTGTGCAAAGTTTCATGACTTTTTGAGTATGTTTAGGCCCTCAAAAATGCGATTCATTCTGGAGAAGAAGAACAATAATAATAATAATAATAATAATGATAATAATAATAATAATAAACATAATAATAATAATAATAATAATAATAATAATAATAATAATAATAATAAACGGAGCAATTCCAAGAGGGTCCTCACACCATCGGTGCTCGGGCCCTAATAATAATAATAATAATAAACGGAGCAATTCCAAGAGGGTCCTCACACCATCGGTGCTCGGGCCCTAATAATAATAATAATAATTAAAGCTGCAAGCAGCGATGAACGGGCCCTCGCACCCGGGCTCACCGGCAGCGAGTGGCTCTAGTAAATAGGTGAACGGTGAGAAATATGCGTTTAAACTCATAAATATAAGTAGAATATATCAATGTTTATTCCATATATGTGCAAATCTTCCTGTTGCCAGCAGGTGGCGCTATCACTATAATGAAATATTGGCCTTCAGATGTGTTCAGGGCTGCACTCTTATCGAACATGTGAAGTTTGGGGAAGAACAAACATTTTATGCCCGAGTTACAACAACTTCTCTTGTTGTGGCGAGACATCAAATTTTTCATTTTTGCCATGGACACGCTCTTTAACAAAAACTCAAGATTGACACAATTTAACAGTACATAGGCCTTTAGATTAGACTGACCACAAAAATACATTAATGTCAAAAAATCTCTAGGAGTAGTTTGTCTCAGTGTAAAATATGTCACTTCCTGTTGCCAGCAGGTGGCGCTATGACTATAATTGAATATGGGCATGTAGATCTGTTAAGGGCAGAAGTCTTATCTAACATTCAAAGTTTGGGGCAGATTGGACATTGTATGTCTGAGTTACAGCAACTTCCTTTTTCATGGCGAAACATCGAAATTTGTCAGGCCGCCATGGACACTCCCTTTAACGAAACCTCAAGATCTTCCCAATTTAACTTCGCAAAGGCCTTTAGATTTAACTGACCAAGTTTGATGTTGATCTGAATAAATCTCTAGGAGGAGTTCGTTAAAGTACAACCCCTGAAAATGCCAAAAACAACACCAATTTTGCAGAGAAAATTCTAAATAACTGACTTCCTGTTTGGATTCGGATTTTGTACCAAGAGACTTTTTCGTAGATATTGGTGTGTTACATGTGTGTACCGATTTTTGTACATGTACGTGAAACATAGCTTGAGGCGCACTCCGTTAAAAGTGTATATGCATTCTGTTGAAAATGTATAGGTGGCGCTATCGAGCCATTTTGCCACACCCAATGGAATATTGGCCTTCAGATCTGTTCAGGCCAGGACCCTTATCACACATGTGAAGTTTGGGCAAGATGGGACATTTTATGCCTGAGTTATTACATCTTTTATTCCCATGGCGACACATCAAACTTTGTCACGGCGCCATGGACACGCCTTTTAACGAAAACTCAAGATCTTCACAACTAAACATCACACAGGTCTTTAGATTAGACTGACCACAAAAATAACATTGATGTCATAAAATTTATAGGAGTAGTTTGTCGCAGTGTAAAATATTTCACTTCCTGTTGCCAATAGGTGGCGCTATGACTATAACTGAATATTGGCATGTAGATCTGTTCAGGTCAAGAGTCTTATCCAACATGTGAAGTTTGGGGCAGATTGGACATTGTATGTCTGAGTTACAGCAACTTCCTTTTTCATGGCGAAACATCGAAATTTGTCAGGCCGCCATGGACACGCCCTTTAACGAAACCTCAAGTCCTTCGCAATTTAACATCGCAAATGGCTTTAGATTACACTGACCAAGTTTGGTGTTCATCCGAATAAATCTCTAGGAGGAGTTCGTTAAAGTACAACCCCTGAAAATGGCAAAAACAACGCCAATTTTGCAGGGAAATTTCAAAATAACCAACTTCCTGTTGGGATTAGGATTTCGTACCAAGAGACTTTTTTGTAGGTACTGGTGTGTTACATGTGTGTACCGATTTTTGTACATGTACTTGAAACGGAGCTCGAGGCGCGCTATGTTGAAAGTGTATAGGTGGCGCTATCGAGCCATTTTGCCACACCCGATGGAATATTGGCCTTCAGATGTGTTCAGGCCAGGACTATTATCACACATGTGAAGTTTGGGGAAGATCGGACATTTTATGCCTGAGTTATAACATATTTTATTCCCTTGGCGAGTCATCGAACTTCGTCATGGCGCCATGGACACGCCTTTTAACGAAAACTCAAGATCTTCACAATTTAACATCGCACAGGCGTTTAGATTAGACTGACCACAAAAAAGTCATTGATGTCATAAAATTTCTAGGAGAAGTTAGTCGCAGTGTAAAATATGTCACTTCCTGTTGCCTATAGGTGGCGCTATGACTATAACTGAATATGGGCATGTCAATCTGTTCAGGTTAGTAGTCTTATTAAACATGTGAAGTTTTGGACACATTGGACATTGTATGTGTGAGTTATAGCAACTTCATTTTTCATGGCGAATCATCGAAATTCGC
The DNA here is from genome assembly GCF_963082965.1 of Carassius carassius. Classification (NCBI taxonomy): domain Eukaryota; kingdom Metazoa; phylum Chordata; class Actinopteri; order Cypriniformes; family Cyprinidae; genus Carassius; species Carassius carassius. The sequence continues at coordinate 53,505,103 of NC_081755.1, forward strand.
CAGGCCGCCACGGACACGCCCTTTAACGAAAACTCAAAATCTTCGCAATTTAACATCGCAAAGGCCTTTAGATTAGGCATACCAACTTTGGTGTTGATCTGAATTAATCTCTAGGAGGAGTTCGTTAAAATACAACGCATGGAAATGACAAAAATGACACAAAATTTGCTCATAAAATTAAAAATAACCGACTTCCTGTTGGGTTTCAGATTTTGCTCCAAGAGACTTTTTTGTAGGTATTGGAGAGATACATGTGTATACCAATTTTCATATATGTACGTGAAACGTAGCTCGAGGCGCACACCGTTGAACGTGTATAGGTGGCGCTGTCGAGCCATTTTGCCACACCCACTTCTGAAACCCATATCAGACGTAAATTTTCGCCAGTTCTGAGGTGTGTGCAAAGTTTCATGACTTTTCGAGCATGTTTAGGCTCTCAAAAATGCGATTCATTTTAGAGAAGAAGAATAATAATAATAATTAAAGCTGCAAGCAGCGATGAACGGGCCCTCGCACCCGGGCTCACCAGCAGCGAGTGGCTTTAGTAAATAGGTGAACGGTGAGAAATATGCATTTAAACTCATAAATATAAGTGGAATATATCAAAGTTTATTCCATATATGTGCCAATCTTTCTGTTGCCAGCAGGTGGCGCTATCATTATAATGGAATATTGGCCTTCAGATGTGTTCAGGGCTGCACTTTTATCGAACATGTGAAGTTTGGGGAAGATCAAACATTTTATGCCTGAGTTACAACAACTTCTCTTGCTGTGGCGAGGCATCAAATTTTGTCGTTTTTGCCATGGAAACGCTCTTTAACAAAAACTCAAGATTGCCACAATTTAACATTACACAGGCCTTTAGATTAGATTGACCACAAAAATACATTAATGTCAAAATATCTCTAGGAGTAGTTTGTCTCAGCGTAAAATATGTCACTTCCTGTTGCCAGCAGGTGGCACTATGACTATAATTGAATATGGGCATGTAGATCTGTTAAGGGCAGAAGTCTTATCTAACATGCGAAGTTTGGGGCAGATTGGACATTGTATGTCTGAGTTACAGCAACTTCCTTTTTCATGGCGAAACATCAAAATTTGTCAGGCCGCCATGGACACTCCCTTTAACGAAATCTCAAGATCTTCCCAAATTTAACTTCGCAAAGGCCTTTAGATTTAACTGACCAAGTTTGATGTTGATCTGAATAAATCTCTAGGAGGAGTTCGTTAAAGTACAACCCCTGAAAATGCCAAAAACAACACCAATTTTGCAGAGGACATTCTAAATAACTGACTTCCTGTTTGGATTCGGATTTCGTACCAAGAGACTTTTTCGTAGATATTGGTGTGTTACATGTGTGTACCGATTTTTGTACATGTACATGAAACATAGCTTGAGGCGCACTCCGTTGAAAGTGTATATGCACTCAGTTGAAAGTGTATAGGTGGCGCTATCGAGCCATTTTGCCACACCCAATGGAATATTGGCCTTCAGATCTGTTCAGGCCAGGACCCTTATCACACATGTGAAGTTTGGGCAAGATCGGACATTTTATGCCTGAGTTATAACATCTTTTATTCCCATGGCGACACATCGAACTTCGTCACGGCGCCATGGACACGCCTTTTAACGAAAACTCAAGATCTTCACAACTAAACATCACACAGGTCTTTAGATTAGTCTGACCACAAAAATAACATAGATGTCATAAAATTTCTAGGAGTAGTTTGTCGCAGTGTAAAATATTTCACTTCCTGTTGCCAATAGGTGGCGCTATGACTATAACTGAATTTTGGCATGTAGATCTGTTCAGGTCAAGAGTCTTATCCAACATGTGAAGTTTGGGGCAGATTGGACATTGTATGTCTGAGTTACAGCAACTTCCTTTTTCATGGCGAAACATCGAAATTTGTCAGGCCGCCATGGACACGCCCTTTAATGAAACCTCAAGTCCTTCGCAATTTAACATCGCAAAGGGCTTTAGATTACACTGACCAAGTTTGGTGTTCATTTGAATAAATCTCTAGGAGGAGTTCGTTAAAGTACAACCCCTGAAAATGGCAAAAACAACACCAATTTTGCAGGGAAAATTCAAAATAATCGACTTCCTGTTGGGATTAGGATTTCGTACCAAGAGACTTTTTTGTAGGTATTGGTGTGTTACATGTGTGTACCAATTTTTGTACATGTACGTGAAACATAGATCGAGGCGCACTCCGTTGAAAGTGTACAGGTGGCGCTATCGAGCCATTTTGCCACACCCGATGGAATATTGGCCTTCAGATCTGTTCAGGCCAGGACTTTTATCAAACATGTGAAGTTTGGGGAAGATCGGACATTTTATGCCTGAGTTATAACATCTTTTATTCTCATGGCGAGACTTTGAATTTTGTCACGGCGCCATGGACACGCCCCTTAACGAAAACTCAAGATCTTCACAACTTAACATCGCATAAGGCCTTTAGATTAGACTGACCACAAAAAAGACATTGATGTCATAAAATTTCTAGGAGTAGTTAGTCGCAGTGTAAAATATGTCACTTCCTGTTGCCAATTGGTGGCGCTATGACTATAACTGAATATGGGCATGTCAATCTGTTCAGGTTTGGAGTCTCATCAAACATGTGACGTTTGGGGCAGATTGGACATTGTATGTCTGAGTTATAGCAACTTCATTTTTCATGGCAAATCATCGAAATTCGCCAGGCCGCCACGGACACGCCCTTTAACGAAAACTCAAAATCTTCGCAATTTAACATCGCAAAGGCCTTTAGATTAGGCATACCAACTTTGGTGTTGATCTGAATTAATCTCTAGGAGGAGTTCATTAAAATACAACGCATGGAAATGACAAAAATGACACAAAATTTGCTCATAAAATTAAAAATAACTGACTTCCTGTTGGGTTTCGGATTTTGCTCCAAGAGACTTTTTTGTAGGTATTGGAGAGATACATGTGTATACCAATTTTCATACATGTACGTGAAACGTAGCTCGAGGCGCACACCGTTGAACCTGTATAGGTGGCGCTGTCGAGCCATTTTGCCACACCCACTTCTGAAACCCATATCAGACGTAAATTTTCGCCAGTTCTGAGGTGTGTGCAAAGTTTCATGACTTTTCGAGTATGTTTAGGCTCTCAAAAATGCGATTCATCTTAGAGAATAATAATAATAATAATAATAATAATAATAATAATAATAATAATAATAATAATAAACGGAGCAATTCCAAGAGGGTCCTCACACCATCGGTGCTCGGGCCCTAATAATAATAATAATAATAATAATAATAATAATAATAATAATAATAAACGGAGCAATTCCAAAAGGGTCCTCACACCATCGGTGCTCGGGCCCTAAAAATAATAATAATAATAATAATAATAAACTGAGCAATTCCAATAGGGTCCTCGCACTGCAGTGCTCGGGCCCTAATAATAATAATAATAATAATAATAATAATAAACAAAGCAGATACAAGAAGGTCCTCGCACCTCGGTGCTCGGGCCCTAATAATAATAAACAAAGCAGATACAACAGGGTCCTCGCACCTCGTTGCTCGGGCCCTAATTATAATAATAATAATAATAAACGGAGCAATTCCAAGAGGGTCCTCGCACCATCGGTGCTCGGGCCCTAATAATAATAAACAAAGCAGATACAAGAGGGTCCTCGCACCTCGGTGCTCGGGCCCTAATAAAGGAGGTGTCCAGCAGGGGCCTCAGACCCAACCCTCCAAAAAAATAATAAATGCACGCACACTTGTTTTTTTGCACCTCAGTATTTGAATGAGCTTCTTTCACATTATAATATTCTACGTCCGCTACGTTCTCAAAACTCGGGCAATTTGATAATACCTAGAATATCAAAATCAACTGCTGGCGGCAGATCCTTTTCCTATTTGGCGCCTAAACTCTGGAATAACCTACCTAACATTGTTCGGGAGGCAGACACACTCTTGCAGTTTAAATCTAGATTAAAGACCCATCTCTTTAACCTGGCTTACACATAACATACTAATATGCTTTTAATATCCAAATCCTTTAAAGGATTTTTAGGCTGAATTAATTAGGTAAACCGGAACCGGAAACACTTCCCATAACACCCTATGTACTTGCTACATCATTAGAAGAATGGCATCTACGCTAATATTAGTCTGTTTCTCTCTTATTCCGAGGTCACCGTAGCCACCAGATCCAGTCTGTATCCAGATCAGAGGGTCACTGCAGTCACCCGGATCCAGTACGTATCCAGACCAGATGCTGGATCAGCACCTAGAAAGGACCTCTACAGCCCTGAAAGACAGCGGAGACCGGGACAACTAGAGCCCCAGATACAGATCCCCTGTAAAGACCTTGTCTCAGAGGAGCACCAGGACAAGACCACAGGAAACAGATGATTCTTCTACACAATCTGACTTTGCTGCAGCCTGGAATTGAACTACTGGTTTCGTCTGGTCAGAGAAGAACTGGCCCCCCAACTGAGCCTGGTTTCTCCCAAGGTTTTTTTCTCCATTCTGACTTGATTGCAAATAAATGCACAGACACTATTTAACTGAACAGAGATCACATCACTGAAATCAATGATGAACTGTGACGACTGGGTGAAGGAGGAGCTGGAAACAAGTGCAAGTTAAACAATTTAATGAAAACCAAACAAACAAAAAAAGAGTACAAAACAATGCTGGGAAGACGACAATCCAAGATGGTGGGGAGACGGTGAGTAATCCGGATGGTGATCGTGAGTTGGCAGCAGGAGAGGATGGCACAGGAACTGCGGGGAATCGAGCCAAAGGTAAGTGGTGATGCTGGTGGAGGTGCGAAGAGTGGATGAGGTTCCGGGGGAAGACACGGACATCCAACGAAGAACAACACAGAAGCATAGACCAGTTACCACTGTAAAACCCGACAAGTTAACTTAACTCAAACCGTTTGAGTAAACCGATTGTCTTGACTGTAATACCCGACAAGTAAACTTAACTCAAACGGTTTGAGTAAACAGATATCCTTAAGTTATGTTAACTCAAACCATTTGAGGAAACCGATTGCCTTAAACCGTTTAAGTTGAAAAAACTCACAGTTATGAGTACTCTGAACTTAATTCAGTTGAGTTCACTGAAAGAAGATATACATTGCAATTAAGTAATTAAGTGATTAATTGAGTGATAATTGAGTTTAGTGATGAACACCTGCTGTTAACAAACAGAATTACTGAAGAAAAGAGAGAAAGGAAATACAGCTGACTTCAGACACAGCCTCACTCAAACCTGACAAGTTATGTTAACTCAAACCGTTTGAGGAAACCGATTGCCTTAAACCATTTAAGTTGAAAAAACTAACAGTTATAAGTACTCTGAACTTAATTCAGTTGAGTTCACTTAAAGAAGATGTACATTGCAATTAAGATTAACTAAGTGCTGATTGTTAATTAGTGATGAACAGCTGCTGTTAACAAACAGAATCACTGAAGAAAAGAGAAACACAAGAACTACTACAACTGACTTCAGACACAGCCTTAGATGAAATCAACTGAAATAAAATACATGAAATCTCTCAAGATCTGATTAAACAACCCCACAAACAGCATCACCAGCTCCACTTATTAATAACCAGACTGACTTTATTTCTGTCAGACGTCTACAGAAGATCTTATTGAGAATGAACTAAGGTTTAGATGTTGATTTATTGTTTCATTTGAAGTAATCATGTTAGAGATCAGTGTTTGCTTTAGTTGGGCTCTTGACCCTTGACTTCTGTCTTAGTCTTTTCTCTGGCTGTTATAACCGTGTGTTTCTAAAACACATTTGTTGTAACTCAAAAGCCCAGAAAAAATGCCATCAGGTGTTAACCTGTACCTAGGTGTAGGTTGTTATACTTCCAAAGGGAACAGGAAGTGATAATATGATAGACACCGTGGGAACTGAGGACACCTAGTGGATACCCAGGGAACACAACCCAGACACTGTGACAAAAATGAAATATAATTAGTAATGATTATACATATTAAAAGGAATCTAAATAGATTTTTACAATAATAAAAAGAACAAAAACACATACACAATTATTTATATTACAGTGTTTTTCAGTCACTAACAAGCGTTTGTCCAAGCAGTTGTCACATTTTCAAAACTCTAAACACAATTAGCACAGCATCGGTCTATTGTGGCCATACCATTCACACATTTCATGTCATTTTCACACAATATGGAGTCATTGAACAAATTTCCACAATGCTTACATTTTCTTAACAGACAAGCTATACCTCCCAACGAAATTATGGATTGTTTTTGTAGTATTTACAAATGTTAACACACAACATCCCACAATAGCAAAAACAATATTCCAAATCTTAGATACAGTATAAAAACCTCTGCTTCTGCAATGATATTACTTCAAAAACAATATATCATAGCTGATAATAAACAAACAATTGATTAATTGACACACAGTTGATTTATGGGCCAACCACAGCTAATTCCAGTCTGGCTTAGACTCAGTGGCAGGGGTTATTTTTTCTATTATATTGACACTTATACAATAATAGGAGGACTTTGAGGAGTGATGTATTTGGAAACAGAAACAGAAAAAGACAAACACTGTAATGTCTGAACGAGGAAGAGTAAGAGCAATGGGCCCAGGGAGAAGAGCAGGCCCAGTGAGAGATGCAAGAGCAGTGAGAGGTGCAGTGAGAGGTGCAGGGAGAGGTGCAGGAGCAGTGAGAGGTGCAGGGAGAGGTGCGGGAGCAGTGAGAGGTGCGGTAAGAGGTGCAGGAGCAGTGAGAGGTGCAGGGAGAGGTGCAGGAGCAGTGAGAGGTGCAGTGAGAGGAGCAGGGAGAGGTGCAGGAGTAGTGAGAGGTGCAGGGAGAGGTGCAGGAGTAGTGAGAGGTGCAGGGAGAGGTGCAGGAGTAGTGAGTGGTCCAGGAGCAGTGAGAGGTGCAGGGAGAGGTGCAGGAGCAGTGAGAGGTGCAGGAGCAGTAAGAGGAGCAGTGAGAGATGCAGGAGCAGTGAGAGGTGCAGGGAGAGGTGCAGAGGTGCAGGGAGAGGTGCAGGAGCAGTGAGAGGTGCAGGAGCAGGGAGAGGTGCAGTGAGAGGTGCAGGGAGAGGGGCAGGAGCAGTGAGAGGTGCAGGAGCAGTAAGAGGAGCAGGAGAAGTGAGAGGTGCAGGAGCAGTGAGAGATGCAGGAGCAGTGAGAGGTGCAGGGAGAGGTGCAGGAGCAGTGAGAGGTGCAAGGAGAGGTGCAGGAGCAGTGAAAGTGAAAGTGAAGTGAAAGTGAAGTGACATTCAGCCAAGTATGGTGACCCATACTCGGAATTTGTGCTCTGCGTTTAACCCATCCAAAGTGCACACACACAGAGCAGTGAACACACACACACACACTGTGAGCACACACCCGGAGCAGTGGGCAGCCATTTATGCTGCGGCGCCCGGGGAGCAGTTGGGGGTTCAATGCCTTGCCCAAGGGCACCTAAGTCATGTTATTGAAGGTGGAGAGAGAACTGTACATGCACTCCCCCCACCCACAATTCCTGCCGGCCCGGGACTCGAACTCACAACCTTTCGATTGGGAGTCCGACTCTCTAACCATTAGGCCACGACTTCCCACCTCTCCCTTGAGAGGTGTAGGGAGAGATGCAGGAGCAGTGAGAGGTGCAGGAGTAGTGAGAGGTGCAGGGAGAGGTGCAGGAGCAGTGAGAGGAGCAGTGAGAGGTGCAGGAGCAGTGAGAGGTGCAGGGAGAGGTGCAGGAGCAGTGAGAGATGCAGGAGCAGTGAGAGGTGCAGGGAGAGGTGCAGGAGCAGTGAGGGGTGCAGGAGTAGTGAAAGGTGCAGGGAGAGGTGCAGGAGTAGTGAGAGATGCAGTGAGAGGAGCAGGGAGAGGTGCAGGAGCAGTGAGAGGTGCAGGAGCAATAAGAGGAGCAGTGAGAGGTGCAGGGAAAGGTGCAGGAGCAGTGAGAGATGCAGGAGCAATGAGAGGTGCAGGGAGAGGTGCAGGAGCAGTGAGAGGTGCAGGAGCAGTAAGCGGAGCAGGAGCAGTGAGAGGTGCAGGGAGAGGTGCAGGGAGCAGTGAGAGGTGCAGGAGCAGTGAGAGGTGCAAGGAGAGGTGCAGGAGCAGTGAAAGTGAAAGTGAAGTGACATTCAGCCAAGTATGGTGACCCATACTCGGAATTTTTGCTCTGCGTTTAACCCATCCAAAGTGCACACACACAGAGCAGTGAACACACACACTGTGAGCACACACCCGGAGCAGTGGGCAGTGCTGCGGCGCCCGGGGAGCAGTTGGGGGTTCGATGCCTTGCTCAAGGGCACCTAAGTCATGTTATTGAAGGTGGAGAGAGAACTGTACATGCACTCCCCCCACCCACAATTCCTGCCGGCCCGGGACTCGAACTCACAACCTTTCGATTGGGAGTCAGACTCTCTAACCATTAGGCCACGACTTCCCACCTCTCCCTTGAGAGGTGTAGGGAGAGGTGCAGGAGCAGTGAGAGGTGCAGGAGCAGTGAGAGATGCAGGGAGATGTGCAGGGAGAGGTGCAGGAGCAGTGAGAGGTGCAGGAGCAGTGAGAGGAGCAGGAGCAGTGAGAGATGCAGGGAGAGGAGCAGTGAGAGGTGCAGGAGCAGTGAGAGGTGCAGGAGTAGTGAGAGGAGCAGTGAGAGGTGCAGGAGCAGTGAGAGGTGCAGGAGCTGTGAGAGGTGCAGGAGTAGTGAGAGGTGCAAGGAGAGGTGCAGGAGCAGTGAGAGGTGCAGGAGCAGGGAGATGTGCAGGGAGAGGTGCAGGAGCAGTGAGAGGTGCAGGAGCAGTGAAAGTGGAAGTGAAAGTGAAGTGAAAGTGAAGTGACATTCAGCCAAGTATGGTGACCCATACTCGGAATTTGTGCTCTGCGTTTAACCCATCCAAAGTGCACACACACAGAGCAGTGAACACACACACACTGTGAGCACACACCCGGACACACACCCGGCAGCCATTTATGCTGCGGCGCCCGGGGAGCAGTTGGGGGTTCGATGCCTTGCTCAAGGGCACCTAAGTCATGTTATTGAAGGTGGAGAGAGAACTGTACATGCACTCCCCCCACCCACAATTCCTGCCGGCCCGGGACTCAAACTCACAACCTTTCGATAGGGAGTCCGAGTCTCTAACCATTAGGCCACGACTTCCCACCTCTCCCTTGAGAGGTGGAGGGACAGATGCAGGAGCAGTGAGAGGTGCAGGAGCAGTGAGAGGAGCAGGAGCAGTGAGAGATGCAGGGAGAGGTGCAGGGAGAGGTGCAGGAGCAGTGAGAGGAGCAGGAGCAGTGAGAGATGCAGGGAGAGGAGCAGTGAGAGGTGCAGGAGCAGTGAGAGGTGCAGGAGTAGTGAGAGGAGCAGTGAGAGGTGCAGGAGCAGTGAGGGGTGCAGGAGTTGTGAAAGGTGCAGGAGTAGTGAGAGGTGCAGGAGCAGTGAGAGGTGCAGGAGTAGTGAGAGGTGCAGGAGCAGTGAGAGGTGAGAGGTGCAAGGAGAGGTGCAGGAGTAGTGAGATGTGTAGGGAGAGATGCAGGAGCAGTGAGAGGTGCAGGGAGAGGTGCAGGAGCAGTGAGAGGAGCAGGAGCAGTGAGAGATGCAGGGAGAGGTGCAGTGAGAGGTGCAGGAGCAGTGAGAGGTGCAGGAGTAGTGAGAGGAGCAGTGAGAGGTGCAGGGAGAGGTGCAGGAGTAGTGAGAGGTGCAGGAGCAGTGAGAGGTGCAGGAGTAGTGAGAGGTGCAGGAGCAGTGAGAGGTGCAGGAGTAGTGAGAGGAGCAGTGAGAGGTGCAGGGAGAGGTGCAGGAGTAGTGAGAGGTGCAGGAGTAGTGAGAGGTGCAGGAGCAGTGAGAGGTGCAGGAGTAATGAGAGGTGCAGGAGTAGTGAGAGGTGCAGGAGCAGTGAGAGGTGCAGGAGTAGTGAGAGGTGCAGGAGCAGTGAGAGGTGCAGGAGTAGTCAGAGGTGCAGGAGCAGTGAGAGGTGCAAGGAGAGGTGCAGGAGCAGTGAGAGGTGCAGGAGTAGTGAGAGGTGTAGGGAGAGATGCAGGAGCAGTAAGAGGAGCAGGAGCAGTGAGAGATGCAGGGAGAGGTGCAGGGAGAGGTGCAGGAGCAGTGAGAGGAGCAGGAGCAGTGAGAGATGCAGGGAGAGGTGCAGTGAGAGGAGCAGGAGCAGTGAGAGGTGCAGGGAGAGGTGCAGGAGCAGTGAGAGGTGCAGGAGTAATGAGAGGTGCAGGGAGAGGTGCAGGAGCAGTGAGAGGTGCAGGAGTAGTGAGAGGTGCAGGAGCAGTGAGAGATGCAGGGAGAGGTGCAGTGAGAGGTGCAGGGAGAGGTGCAGGAGCAGTGAGAGGTGCAGGGAGAGGTGCAGGAGCAGTGAGAGGTGCAGGAGCAGTGAGAGGAGCAGGAGCAGTGAGAGATGCAGGGAGAGGTGCAGTGAGAGGTGAGAGTGAGGCAGGATTCAATCTGGCCAAAAGGCGTCGACATGGACGAAATGTAATTGGGAAAAGGGCCACAGTTGATGTGCCAGGACAGAGAGGGGCAAACATGCAGAATTACTCCTTCACAGATGTCAGGTTGGACCCCATAATACAGAGCGCCTCCTTGCCTTTCTCAATGATCTCCACCAGCGCCTGGTTCCAGAGCAGGATCAGGAGGGTGAAAACATGAGGACCTTTGTAATTACCTGGGACAATGTGGCTTTCCATCATTCGCAAGCAATAACAACATGGTTTGAAGTCCACCCAAGACTGATATGTGTCTTCCTTCCACCCTATTCACCTTTCCTCAACCCCATAGAGGAGTTCTTTTCTGCATGGAGGTGGAAGGTTTATGACCAGATCAGGGGCTTGTCTAGAGGATTTTCAGTGGGGTGGGGGGTCATGCTGGGGCACTGCCTCCAAATGGGGTGGCCGGCAGTGACCAAAAAAAAGAAAAAAGCTCAATTCTATCCAGTACACAAATCAAATCCAGTAATAAAGCACATTTTTGATTAATTTAATTTTTTGTCATCCCTGTATATATCCATTAAGTTAAATTTGACAATAAATATTTTTTTAATCTTTTCTTTGAAAGAAACTCCCTATATCTTTACTTCTTTTCATGGCTTGGCACTGCTCTCTTCCCTGCCTTCAAAAGACACACTTATGTGTGACAATTTAACTGACTATCTAACTGACTTACTCTCATGCATTAACAAGTAACGTGTCACCTGACAATTATTATTATGGTACATTCTGTGCATATTGTCATTTGGTGCAATCTTGCTATGTGGTCACTGTCAGAAATAAATTTATACAAAATATGCAAATCACCCAGTGTATTTTACTTTTATTGTATTTTATTAAACGTTGACTGAACATTCAATTGAAATCAACCACGACCTACGCGAGCAGAGCCTGACGGGGTAAAAACATTGATCTGAGACAACCATACAAACATATTAAACCATACATGAAAGGTTACCTACCAGCTCTTTGTTTGGTGTCTTGTGTGTGATGTGTCATTCTTGAACGTTTCATTCAAATCTTTAATGTGACTCTGGAAGAACGAGTCGTCTGTATGACGGCGACATATCTTTGATTGTTTTTTGTTTTTTTTTTATTTGTTTTTTTTTTACAGTGGATTCTAATCTTCAAAAATGACCTTGTTGTATGATTTATGTCTTTTGAGTTCACCCTTCAGATTAGACTATAGAACTGTAGTGTTATTTAGGATTCAAAATGTTATTTGCTTTTAATTTGTCATTATGTCCTTTTTGAGCAAGCATCTTATACATATACTAGACCAAATTGTCAAGTCTGCCTGGGAAAAGCAATTATTATACCAGCAAACTCAAAATTGGATTAAAAATTAAACTAGGCTATACATACTTGGATTATTATATTATTATATAGCCTAGTGTTTATTTACTGATAGACAGTCAAAAAGACAAATTAATCAATATTTTATTTATAACAAGGTTTTATCTATTTATAAAATAATAACACACCACAGATCCCGAAGAAACAAAAACACAGTTACAGAAATGTCAGAAATAGCACATGGATCTGTCACGTGATTAAGGAATTATTTGAACCTTGTCAGACAAGAAGTGAGTTAATCACAGACTGAAGACCCAGGTAAAGAATTAATTAATCTTTTCTGTATCTTTATAGCATTTTAGTTTTGTATTGTTTGTAGTGTGATCAACGTTTGCGTAAGTACTAGATGTGTTGGGGAAGTAACATTTTACTAAAATGAACGAAATGACTCGAAAAAAGATTCATTCATTTTGCTAAACGCGACTCAAAAGTCAGAGTCGGTATAATGATCCGAACTTCCCATCACTAGTGTCTCGACTTCCCTCCCACACTTGATAAAGTACAAGTCCAAGTCCGCGACGAGCATTGTTTCTCTGACAACGCTGCACTTCTTTGAATCGGGAACATCAGTAGAGTCTATAGACTGATTGGCCTTAAAATGAACCAATCACAAGACATCTTATAGGGGGGCACCTGGGGTGGCCAATCGAATTTCAGGGGGGGCCGGCCCTGTTTTAGTAAAGTTAGTGTGTGCAGAGAAAGATGTGTTCTATTTTGAAATGAAGATTTAGTATATATTTAACAAAATGTGTTTTTGAGAAGAAAATTATCCATTTGGCCAATAGTGTTTTGTAGGTGTGAGTCTGTGTTAAGAGTATAGAAAAAGTATCTGAAGTATGGTTAAGTGCTTGTTAGCGATTGAAAAAAACTGTAATAAAGAGGTGCTTGTGGGAGTCTTTTTGGATGTAGAAAAAGCTTATGATATGTTGTGGAAAGAGGGACTTTTAATAAAATTGGAAAGCTTGAGAATTGATGGAAAAATGTATAACTGGATTCTGAGTTTCTTGTTTGGAAGAACAATTCAAGTAAGAGTAGGGACAGTTTTTTCTAAGATTCTCCCAATTGAGAATGCTACTCCACAGGGAAGTGTGAGCAGTCCTATTCTTTTTAATTTAATGATAAATGACATATTTCATAATGTGGATACGGGAATAGGAAGATCATTGTATGCGGATGATGGAGCACTATGGAAAGGGGGGCGTAATGTTTCATTTGCAGAAAAGAAAATCCAAAAAGCAGTGAATGAGGTGGAGAAATGGACGAATAGTTGGGGTTTCTGATTTTCTGTGGCGAAAACAAAAGTAATATGTTTTTCGAAAAAGAAAAAGAATCCAAGCCTGAATGTCAAAATGTATGGTTGTCAGCTAGAACAAATTAGTGTAGTAAGATTTGTGGGTATGTGGATGGACTCTAAATTAAATTTTAGATTTCATATTCAGAAATTGATAGAAAAATGCAAAAAAGGAATCAATGGTGCTTGTCAGGAGCTGAATGGGGGCAAGCTGTCATGCACTGAAGAGAATATATTGTGCTGTTATTAGGTCAAACAGTAGAAAGATATTGATATTGCTCCTTCTGTTGCCTTGGTTGTTCCCTATGCCACTAATAAACTTACAAATTCACAAAGTAATAAAAAAAACAGGAGATGAACATGCCACCTGAAGTAGTGGTACAACAATATATAATTTAAGAGCATGTGGGTGTGGATGGAAATGAGGAAGTAGACTTGCTGGCAAAGAAAGCATTAAATCATCCACAAATAGAAATTAAGATAGCATTAAGTAAAGCTGAATTCAAGAGACTGATTACATTAGAAGCAAATTAAAAATGGCAAGACATATGGAATAGAGGGTCTAAAGGAAGACACCTATTCCAGATTCAGGAGAGTGTTGGAAAGGAGAGGAAAAGATACGGAAATAGAAAGAAAGATGTCATTCTTTCAAGACTGAGAATTGGACATACAGCATTGAATCAAGGTCTGTATAAGATAGGTAAGCATGAATCTGGAAAGTGTGATAAATGTGGAGAGTTAGAAACAGTGAAGCATATTCTTATTGAATGTTCTGCATATGAAAGAGAGCGATTTCAATTAATTCAAGAATTGCGATGGCTGTGAGTTGATCATATTTCTTTAAATACATTGTTAGGAAACGGTTCAAGGCAATCAGCAGTGCATGAAATTGTGTTAAAATACCTTAAAAACACAGGAACGCTATGTAGAATATAGGCATTTCTTTATTTTTTATTGATTTTTTTTGGGGGGGGGGTGTCTGTCTTCCAAATCTATGCGCACTCCACACTCCAGATCAGCAGATGATGGTAATGCACCTTAAGAAGAAGACGTATTCCAAAGAATGGGGTAATATGTCAGGAAAGAATAACAGATCATTCATCAGTATACACAACAGAGCTGGTTGCCATTTTGTTGGCCTTGGAACGGGTAGAGGGAAATGAGTTAAATAACTCAGTGATTATATCTGATAGGTCAATGACCGCTCTGAGTGGCGCCGATACAGGATGGCTGCCTCCGTGACGTGCTCTGCAGTTGTTTTTGTGTTTTTGTTAGTTTGTCCTGTCTTTAGTTATATTCCTGCAATCAGTTTCACCAGGGACGAATTGCTGGATATTCGGCAACACACATCTCCCGATATTTCACCGGTTTTCGACTATTCTGATGTTTTGCTGGACATTCTTGTCGGCGGAGCGGCTGCCCTGATCACACGCTTCAAGAGGACGCGCAGGCGGGGAAAGCGAGCGGGAGCGCTCGTGAGACTCAGAAAACGCGGATTTCGAACGCCGTTGCCTAGCATCCATCTGGCAAATCTCCGCTCTCTACCCAACAAAACGGACGAACTGCTTCTGCTCTCTCGGACAAATAAAGATTTCTCCCACTCTGCTGCTCTGTGTTTCACGGAAACTTGGCTGAATGACACCATACCGGACAGCGCGCTCCATCTGCCGGACTTTCAGCTGTTTAGAGCGAATCGCGACGCAGAATCAACGGGGAAATCGCGCGGCGGCGGGACATGCTTTTACATCAAAGAAATCCAAAATTACAGGACTAAATGACTACAGGCCTGTGGCTCTAACGTCTGTAGTCATGAAGTCATTTGAAAAACTGGTGCTGGCCCACCTGAAAGACATCACTGGACCCTTGCTGGATCCTCTTCAGTTTGCCTACAGAGCAAACAGGTCTGTGGACGATGCAGTAAACATCGGACTGCATTATGTTCTGCAACACCTAGACAGACCGGGGACCTATGTGAGGATCCTGTTTGTGGACTTCAGCTCTGCCTTCAACACCATCATCCCAAACCTCCTCTTGCCCAAACTAACTCAGCTCTCCGTGCCCACCTCCGTCTGTCAGTGGATCAACAGCTTCCTGACAGAGAGGCAGCAGCTAGTGAGGCTGGGAAAATACACATCCAGCACCCGTACAATCAGCACCGGAGCTCCCCAGGGCTGTGTTCTCTCCCCACTGCTCTTCTCCCTGTACACTAATGACTGCACATCTAAGGACCCCTCTGTCAAGCTCCTGAAGTTTGCAGATGACACCACACTCATCGGCCTCATTCAGGACGGTGACGAGTCTGCTTACAGGCAGGAGGTTAAAGAGCTGGCTGTCTGGTGCAGTCTCAACAACCTGGAGCTTAACACGCTCAAAACAGTGGAGATGATCGTGGACTTCAGGAGAAACCCCCCTGCTCTCCCCCCACTCACCATCATGAACAGCACTGTGACTGCAGTGGAGTCATTCAGGTTCCTGGGCACCACTATCTCTCAGGACCTGAAGTGGGACATTCACATTGACTCCATTGTGAAAAAGGCCCAGCAGAGATTGTACTTCCTTCGCCAGCTGAGGAAGTTTAACCTGCCACAGGATCTGCTGAAACAGTTCTACTCCACCATCATCGAATCCATCCTCTGCACTTCAGTAACTGTCTGGTTCAGCTCAGCTTCTAAATCTGACCTCAGAAGACTACAGAGGGTAGTCCGGACTGCTGAGAGAATCATCGGTACAACCCTCCCATCTATTCAAGAACTGTACTTATCCAGAGTGAGCAAAAGGGCTGTTAAAATCACTCTGGACCCCTCACATCCAGCACACTCCCTCTTTGAACTGTTGCCATCTGGTCGACGCTACAGAGCACTGAGCACCAGAACGACCAGACACAGGAACAGTTTCTTCCCTCAGGCAATCCATCTTATGAACAGCTGATAATAACTGTGGGACACACTACACTATTTATATTTATATACACTACACTTTTTATCCAACACACATACTTAGCGTACACTTAAATCTTTTGCACATAATATACATGTACATACATGGAACACACTATACTACTTATATTTATATTTATATACACATACACTTATTTATCCAACACACATACTTAGCGTACAGTTACAATTTTTCCACATAATATACATGTACATACATAAATGCTCTTTTTAATATACCTGCCATACATTGTCAATTTGTATATTGTCAATCCTTACCCACCTATTTGTATTTTTTTGTATTTTTTATTCCTTATTGTGTTTTTTGTTCTGTCGCTGTTATGTTGCACTGCGGAGCTCTGTCACGAAAACAAATTCCTCGTATGTGTGAACATACCTGGCAATAAAGCTCATTCTGATTCTGATAGCAATTCAGCTTTAGAAAGCATAAAAACTGGGAAATCTACAAGAAATAATATAATTCATAAAATGTGTATGGTTTTGCATAAGTTAAATGCAAAGGATTTAAAAATCAGGTTTCTCTGGGTACCTGCACATGTTGAAGTGAAAGGGAATGAGGAGGTTGATAAACTTGCAAAACAAACACTGGAACACAATAGAATATTACAAGTTCCATATAGTAAATCTGAAGCTAAAACATTCATTAAAGCATATGCAAGATCAAAATGGCAGGAGTATTGGGTGGATCAAGATAAAGGGAGGCATTTATATAATATACAACCAGAAGTGGATATAGGAAGGACAGAGTGTAGGAGTAGAAGAGAAGAAAGTATAATTACACCGTTAAGAATAGCACACACTGGGCTCAATTCTTCATTGAAGATAATAGGGAAACATCCAACAGGGAACTGCCAATATTGTAGTCATTTGGAAACTGTAGAGCATATTTTATTTCAGTGCACAAAGTACTGTACTGTAAATTTGTTATAAGTTTCTTAGAGACACAGACTTAGCCAAGTAGGATTTTTTTTTATTTTTTTTAAGATCCAATATCCCCTGATTCACACTCCAGCCCAGTCGATGGCGGTAATGCACCGTTAAGTTGGTTTGCCAACGGCCATAAAACAAAAGAAGAAGAAGTATTTTGAACCATTTGACTTGCCGTACACTGACGCTAGTTCTGATTCGCAATAGTTGTAGTATGTTTGCGTAAAGGGAAACAGACATTCCGACTGCTACAGCGGACTATCAGTGCTAAACTCAATGGATACTGGCAATTGTTTGGTGGATTCCGGCGACAAGTCGGTAGTCTTGTTTTTGGGCGGGGTCGCACTCCATGACAAAGTGCCCCTCAAAAGAAAATCCTATTCTGCAGAATACAAACTGCAGGCAGTAAAATATGCAGCCGAAAACGGTAATCGGGCGGCAGGAAGACAGTTTGGAGTGAGTGAGAAACTTGTGAGGGACTGGCGTAAAATGGAGGTTACTCTAACTCTAATGAAGAAAACAAAGAAAGCTAATCGCGGGCTGAAAGCAAGATGGCCAGAGCTGGAGAAACGAGTGTACAGATGGGTGCTGGAGCAGCGCGCTGCCGGGAGAGGCTTGTCAGCGGTGCAGTTACGTCTCCACGCTCTGATAGTGGCCAAGGAGATGAACATACAGGATTTTGCTGGAGGACCTTCGTGGTGTTCCCGCTTCATGCAACGCAACCGCCTCTCTATGGGAACACAAACAAAGTGGTGTCAGAAACGCCCTCTCGCGGCTGTAGACGGTAATGTCTTGTAAATAAATGCGACCTTTTTATGTTTTTTCCTCGTCATGAAGTGTTTTTGGACTGACGCCACTTATACTTAGTCCGAGAAATACGCTTAGTCAATAACTTGTCGTATGTTCTTGAGCATCTATTAAATCTTTACAGCGACGTCTCATGATAATCACAAGTTTACTTTTTTTGTCTGCTTAAGCATGGCAAAACCTTTAACATTTAGTGGTCAATTGATGGATCATTCATCCATACGTACTTATGATTTTTTTTTGTTAAGTACTGAAACGCTGAACAGTTGGACATGTGCATTCAGAAGTTTAGAGACGGTCAAATTAAAGAATTCATCTCTGAACACCGCTGATATGTGTTTTATTATTCGTGTGTGTATTTGATTTGAGTGCGTGAACGGGACTTTTATTTGAGAACGTCTGTGTGACGTCATAAGGCTGCGGCGTAAATCAGGCGAAAAGTTTCACTCTCACTACACTTCCGGCTTCTGAACTGGTTGCAGTTCCACTCTGATTCCATATGAGGGCGCTCACAGGACGAGTGCAGAATGAATGGAGGTCAACGGCGGTATACCCCTCAAAATCCACTTTTCTCAGGATATAATTGTTTTGTCTAGTAATTTGAATGTTGTATTCGAAAGGAGATGCAAATAAATTGCACATTGCTGGGTGTTAGATATTTTAGAGTCACTTATTGACTTTAAAAAGTCTTTTAAAATGTCAATGACGTCATACACATCGTACGACCAGAGAAATGCTTTACGGCAATCCTTCAGTCACTTTGGTGCTTTCAGAGAATGTCTGAAGGGAGTGGGAAGCTGTCCATAGATGGGCTCTGCTCGGAGCTTGTAACTGGAGAAAGGATTGTGTGTTAAACATTTCAAGTGTTTCAGTGTTTTCACAATCCAACAATCAGTTCTGTTTTCTTCTCTCTTTAGATACACGAGACATGCAGATGTCGTTTATTAAAGAGGAGAGTGAAGACATCAGGATTGCAGATGTGTTCAACAACAAACATGAAGATACCGAGGAACAAACAGGTTTGTGTCTGAAGAATGTCCTCAATTAAAGCCAATAAGACACATATACTGTTACCGGGTGATTCTCCAACTAGGGTACCTTTTCTGTCCTTGACAGATATAAAAAAAACTATATATATATATAGTATCCTAAAAAAATAACTATATATTTAAAAAAAAAAAAAAATTCTGTTGTTTTATATAAAATAGGAGTCATTTTATATGGGTTTTTTACTATTTTGCCTCTGTCCCTAGGCCAGACTTTGGGTCTTCAACCTTATCTCATTTAATCTGATACTGATATCATTTTAAATTCAAAAAGTATGCATTATAACCCAATTCATTCAAATCTAAAGAATTAAATGCAAGAATGGTCCCAGCAGAGGTTAATACATTGGAGATATATCAAGGTCAATTTGAGAAATACTGCCAATATGTTTATTGTATGTCATTTCTGAACCGCTCATAATTAATTCAGACGGAAACATTTCTGGATTTTCACAATTTGATCAGGTGATATTTGAGATTATTCAATGCTAACTCTAAAACTAACACTAACAGGCTAGTCAAACATGAGATATTAGAGGGAAAGGGGGAAAATGTCATTTCCACATCTACATGTAAGTGATAGAGACAGAGATAGAGATAGAGTTGGCTTGGCAAGGACATTGTCTGTGCTTAAAAGTAAAGTAGTTTGCCTATAGTACTAAAAATATAGTGTAGACACACAAACTTTACATACAATGTCGTAAAGAATGTTTTAAATTGAGATATTTTATTGTTTACAACTAAATCTGACATAGTCTCTCTGTTGTTCATTAAGATGGCACCCAAAACATCAGCAGAGAAGTCCAAACTATTCAGGGAAAGACTAAAATCTGATCCAATTAAATATGCTGAGTTCCTAAGGAAAGACAGAGAAAAGATATGAAAAGAAAAAACATAGACAGCGTTTCCTCTGGATGTCCTCAGTAGCAGGAAGTGGTGTCCCTGTGATGCGTTGGGCAGTTTTCACCACCGTCTGCAGTGCTTTGGGGTCAGCCACTGAGCAGTTCCCATTCCAGACTGTGATGCAACTGGTCAGGCAGTGCTCGAATTGAGGGGGGGCTGGGGGGATCCGGGACCCCCCATAAGAAGTAAAAAATAGAATTAGGGGGGTCCCTCGGATATTTTTATTTTAGTAAAAATAATAATGACAAATCAAAATAAATGCATGCAAAGGATACACTAAATATCGTGAATTGATTATTTACAATAATTTATTTTAAGTGTGTTTAGTTGTCATTTCTCTTTAAAATGTAAACGTCCCGCCTAAAGAGCGCTGTGCGCGCGCATGACATCGTGGACAGGACTGTTTGTTTGGCGCCGCTCCGGTGAAGCTAATTTTAGCTTTTAAAATATGGAGAAAAATAAACCTCCACTCGCAGTCGGGAAGAGAAAGCTTCTTACTGACTTTTTTGAGGGGTAATTGTCTCTCGCTATATATCTTTCTACTTTATATCTAACAGTTATCCACTCCATGTCGGGGCTTTTATATTCCTAGCATATATTGGAAACATTTAGGCTTACATTACTATTTTTTTTCATAATTAACAGTCCTGGTTCTACAGGAGTGCTAGTGCTAGAGATCTCGATGAAGATGGATAACAGATTTTTAGTAATTATAAAGGGAGCGCTAGTTGTGCGCTTTCTATGCTTTCTAATATCCATTCAGAATTTGTATTTATTTGTATATGACTTGTTTTTCATGCTGCTAGGACCAAAGGCTGTATAAACACGGCAAAGTTTTGGGAATTACATACGCAGTTATGCGGGATTCACTCTTGAAATAGCAATGATTTATTTTGATTGCCATAGTATTGTTTGTTTATGAATAAAGCAGCCTTTTTCACTGAAATGGTTGAATAGTCTGCTGACTCACTCACTTATGACAGTGCTTTATCGCCACCTACTGGACGTAACTATTTAAAAATCCTATGTGCTGAAATAGTGGAAAAATCCCAACCAACACACAGGCTGACAGCATGTTTTGCCACAATTTATAATAAACAAGTTTCATGCATTTAATCAGGTCTTTTGGAACAAACATTATCACATTGTCACATCAATCATCCAGTTGTTTTTAGGGTAAATACTACATTGGTAAATAAAGCTAGAATCATTCTGTTGGATGTACACTATTCAAAAGTTCAAGAGTCTCTTCTGTTCACTAAGCCTGCATTGATTTGATCCAAAATACAGTAAAAACAGTAATATTATGAAATATTATTACAATGTAAAATAATACAATAAAATATAATTTATTTCTGTGATCAAAGCTGAATTTTCACCATCGTTACTCCAAGTGTTCATCACATGATCCTTCAGAAATCCTTCTAATATGATGATTTGATGCTCAACAAACATTTATGATTAATATCAATGTTGAAAACCGTTATTTACAGTATTTTAAAAAAAAATAGTTTGATGAATAGAAAGTTTATCTGAAATATAAACTTTTGTAGCATTATACACTACCATTCAAAAGCTTGTGGTTAGAATTTATAAAAAAATGTTGGGAAAGAAATTAATACTTTTATTCAGTACGGTTGCATTTAATTGATCAAAAGTGACAGTAAAGACAAGTATAATGTAACAGAAGATTCTGTTTCAAATAAATGCTGTTCTTTTGAACTTTCTATTCATCAAAAAATCCTGAAAAATAAAATGTATGACGGTTTTGGCTTGCTCAGTTGGGAATATTTTGGGGATATTTAATTTTATTCTATCAATCAATAAATTCCACTAGAAACAAACCTTGTTGTATTATTTTATTTTAATTTAATACTGTGAAGCTGCTTTGATACAATCTGTATTGTGAAAAGCGCTATACAAATATACTTGATTTGATTTCCACACAAATATGAACTGTTTCCAACATTAATAATCATAACTGTTTGTTGATCATCAAATCCTCATATTTTCATGATTTCTGAAGAATCATGTGACACTGAAGACTGGAGTAATGATGCTGAAAATTCAGCTTTGATCACAAGATATAAATTACACTTTACTATATATTCACATAGAAAACAGTCACAATATTTCACAATATTACTTTTTATCAAATAAATGCAGCTTTGAGCAGAAGAGACTTCTTTTTAAAACATTTTAAAAATCTTATCGATCTCAACTTCTGAACGGTAGTGTATATTTCATTTCATCATGTGTATTTATTTAAAAAAAATATTGAAACCAAAACACCGATCGGATCATACGTGTATTGCTATGATTGAACACATTGCCACTAAAATGAAAAAGTCAATGATATCCGCATTGAAGTCCAAGGATTCTTTTGTGAGTTTGACAGTGGATGAAAGCAGTAACTTTGGCAAAAGCTATTTAATAATTTACTTGAGAGCAGATGTGACAGGCAGAGATGACATTGAAAACATTTTCCTTGATCTTGTAGAGCTAGATAAGGGAACAACAGCCGAAGCATTGTATCAAGCTCTTAAGAATACCCTTTTGACAGCAGGCTTGGATGATGAATATTTAAAATCACACCTGATCAGCATTGCCACAGATGGAGCATCAGTCGTGACAGGAAGAGAGAGTGGACTGATTGTAGAGTTGAGAAAAGACTTCCCTTCATTGAAGAGCATTCATTGTCTTGCACACAAGCTAGAGTTGGCAGTGCATGATGCAGACAAAACCAGACAGACCACTGTGGTCTGTTCTAGGTGGAAAAGTTATAGATTAACATTTATTCTTTCACCGACATTGCCTGTCACATGTGAACTCAGGACTTTGCTCTGACATCTACCTTGTTTGCTTGCTTGTGCTTCCCAGAGCATTAAAGAGCCACTCCTGATGCTTGTTAGTAAAGCATTTGGTGTACTGGGAAAAAATCAGTCTTTGTCTGGCTTGAATGTTGTAAATACTTACTCTCTGTGCACTCATGTACAGTAAGGACTCTTCGTCTTGTGTTTTCCTGGATGTTATTTGTGTCTCAGATGACTTCACCCAGATAGCAACATTGTTTCAGCTCAGATCCGGCCCAGATCTGGCAAACAGGAGCGGTCCACCCAAGTGTCAGATGTGGGCCAGATCTGGGCTATATATATATATGTATGTATGTGAATTCAAGCGTTTTTAATAAATAGTATATATTTATGCATATTATGATCAAATATATTGTATATTTTGTATAAAGTGTATATTGCGAGACTAACCAACCCCCCGCCCAAAAAAACTTGGGGACCCCCCATAAGACTTGACTCAATTCGAGCACTGTGGTCAGGATGCTCTCGATCGCACACCTGTAAAAGTTCACCAGGATGGCTGAAGACAGCTGGTTCTTCTTCAGTGTCCTGAGGAGGAAGAGTACTCCAGGACAGGTCCTCCGAGATGGTGGTTCCCAGTAACTTGAAGCTGGAGACACGTTCAACAACCATCCCGTTAATGTGGATGGGGTCATGCGTGCTTCCTTTCTTCTTCCCTTTGTCTTGCTGATGTTAAGGAGCAGGTTGTTGTCAGCGCACCATGTGGCCTACTACAGGTTTTATATCTGAAATGTTATTTTCACCAGAACCCGCCTTTACCTTGTCATTTCCACAACCACAAATACTTTTTGGTAAAATATAAAAACATAAAAATAAAGTTAAGGTAATGATGGTGGTAGTGTTGATTATTTAGCAGTTGAGGGTAGGCGTCAGCAGATTTCTGTTGATGCTTTCATTGTTCATTCTTACTGTTATTTAGAAATACATAGATTATGTGCATTAGCAATCATGTGAGAGCAGTGTTACTGAATTAACATTTTAAACGGATGTGCTTTACACTCTTACTTTTGTGTCAACACTTTTTTAATATAGTGATATAATGAAATCTGCCTCTTCCACACAGAAATTCATCTGGATTATTCCCATCAGTTTACAAGTGAAGACGAGCATCAAAGCTTCATTGAGATATGTGTAGAGGAGATGGGAGATCCAGAACCCTGCGGAATCAAACACACTGAAGATACTGAAGAACTAACAGGTTGGTGTTTATTCTTTATGATATTTTATTAACAAGGTTCGGGAGGAGCACGTCAGATCCTAATTAGCACAGGTGGAGCACACTTAAGACAATCAACACTAGGGTATAAATACAGCTGACTTACCTCTATCCATTGAAGGTTTATCAGCATCCCCCCCCACCCCATCTCCTCCACTTAGAGCTCATATTACACAGTATTTTCTAATTGAAAAAAAGGGCACTGCAATAAATGTAACTAAATCTAATAATTAGGGAAACTTCCTGTGAATTGAGGTTAGTTAGACAATTGTGTTGTTGATCAAATATTCGACAGCAGAACTGTTTCAACACTCATAATAAATCAGAATATTAGAATGATTTCTAAAGGATCATGTGATCGACTGATGTTACATGTGACACTGAAGGCTGGAGGAATGATGCTGAAAATACAGCTTTGCATCACAGAAATAAATTATTTTTTTAAAGTATATTCAAATAGAAAACGATTATTTTAAGTTGTAATAATTTTTCACAATATTACAGTTTTTTCTGTATTTTTGATCAAATAAATGCAGGCTTGATGAGCAGAAGAAACTTCTTTCAAAAACATAAAAAATAGTAATGTTTCCAAACTTTTGGTCTGTACTGTGTATATATTAGGGGTGTAACGGTACGCAAAAATCACGGTTCGGTACGTACCTCGGTTTTAAAGTCACGGTTCAGTTGATTTTCGGTATAGTAAGGGAAAGAAATGCAAACATTAAACTGCAGGTTGTTTATTACTATAAACTTTTTTTAATAATTTGTTTACACTCTTTTTTTTAAATAATTCTTAATAATATATAGATAAAATAAAAAAAGAATAAGAAATAAAATACTGCTGCAAAGTTCTCCACTAAATAAAATACTCAGTCTCAAACCAATATCATATAATAAAATATAATTAAAAATATAAATAAATAACTATGATTACAGTGCATCATTACCAATCCCAGCTTGTATGCCTGCTCATATTTAATATATATATATAACTTTTCCAAAGTGTGAAGTGCAGCATGAACAGTTTCAGTTTTTAGACCTGCTCAGAGTTCGTTATTGAGTTGGACCGATCGGAATTAAGAGCAAAGGTCTGTTTAAATGCCGACGGGAGCTGCGTTTGAATTACAATCTTTTTTCTCCTAGTTGTAGTGATGTTCACACTCGCGTGATGCCTTTTGAAAACCTTAGGCGGTGACACACTGGCGTATTGAACCTGTCAAACATAGTCTATTTTGCCGTCAATACTGTTGACGGTGTCCTTTATCAGTAGGCTTTATATTTATGCTCAACATGAAGTATAGATATTGTTGTGGTGAAGACAAGATCCTGGTCTGTCGGCGGCCTCCCGCTGTCACCTACAGCAGCAGCAGCGTGCCAGCACCGCGTCAGGCACGATCCTGGTGTGTAAAGACACAGAAAACGCGAAGCAGCCGTCACGCAACTGACACGCAGCAGAAACGCCATGCATATATATATATACATACATACATTAGTGCTGTGTATTGCCAAGAATCTGGTTTGTGTTAAACATTTCAAGTGTTTCAGTGAAAGCGAATGGTTTTTCACAATCCAACAATCAGTTCCGTTTTCTTCTCTCTTTAGATACACGTGACATGTCGTTTATTAAAGAGGAGAGTGAAGACATTAGGATTGCAGAAGCGTTCAACATCAAACATGAAGATACCGAGGAACAAACAGGTTTGTGTCTTTTGATATTTCTGAAGAATATCCTCAATTAAAGCCAATAAGACACGTATACTGTTACTACCAAGCTGGCATCTCAACGTTGAAACAACGTCAGGTACCATTAGTGTTGGGTATCGATTGGGTTTTATCCGATACCGGTGCCATTTCGATACTTTTAAAATGGTACCGGTGCCTAAACAGTGCCTGAATCGATACTTCTGGCAAACATTCATTTTGCCAGTAATTTTAATAATAATCTGAGATTGTTGAATGCACAAGCAGTCTGACAACAGACTTGCTAAGACTAAGACTTTTGCACAGTAGTGTATGTATAAAGTACATATAATTAGTATATTTAAATACGTGTAATTAAAGAATGCATTCATATGTGTTAAGGGATAGATTTTCATGCTTCTTGGGTACATTTCGGAGAACCAGGACAATTATTTATTTAGATCGCTCGGGCATTTAAGAGGCACCGAAATGGGGAACCGAAATCTGTGTTCTGATTGGGTTTGGTGCATACCGGTGCCATATTGGTTTCGGTTCCCAAACCTAGGTACCAGGGTTGAATCAACGTGGAATTACCTTTCAATTTTGCAAATCGGATCAACGTTGATATTGTGACGTTGATTCACCATTGAAATCACCTAGTTTGCATTTAGATGAACACTGTACATTATAAAGGCAAAAATCAAATTACTCTCTCCCACTTGTGCACTTTCTGTACCGTCCTGTATAAACAAACAAAAAAACACCACAGATAAATCCTCATAAAATATCAACTTTGATATTATGAAATATATTTAACTGAAAACTGAATGCAAAATATTTCCTCACACAATATTTTCACTTTACAGTTCAGTAACCGTGAGGTTGAAAACAAAGTGGACAACACTATTCATTAAACACTTATTTAATGTATTCAGATTAAAGTTTACAATATTAACAAATTATTCACAAGCAGTGTTTTCAGAGCCCACAGTTGAGCTGTTTTAATCAGTTTCTTACCAGTGTTTCAAGAACAAGCTGATCCTTGATGACTCTACAAGGGGAAAGAAGAAATGGTTTACTGAAACGTTCTTAAAAAGCAGGATTTCATATGAAAACAACGCGATTTCCGTTTTTCACGTCTCCCTTCATTATCTTCTAATGTGACCACGCCCCCGCGCTTTATTTATTTATGTTCTAGTTTTCACATAACGTGTGAAAATTTTACTAGTTAGACTTTTTCCAAACTATAATTCCTGTCTAAATGTATAATCAAGTGAAACATTATGAACTTTCAATCACAATATACAATACTATACCGTTCAAAAGATTGATGTAAATAATATAAATGTAACAAATTAGATAACTGTAACAAATGTAACAAACAATGCTGTTCTTTCCCCCCTAAAAAACCTCTTTTCTCTTTCAACATTAATAATAATTATAATAATAACAACAATAAATGTTTTTGTAGAAAATAAGATTGTTAAAAGGGTTTCTGAAGGATTGTGTGACTGGAGTAATGATGCAAATAATTAGTTTGAAAGTCAGCTTTGATTGTTCCTAATAAACTGTTTAACTGCTCCCCGAAGTGGATATTAAATTATGTTGTGGGATAATTAAATATATTCTAAATAAACTACAAACATAAAATTATATAGATTTATTTTGTCCTCACATTCTTTCTTGTAACTCTTCCCTCTCAGTGACGCAGATGACTGAAAGGCTCATTATGCAGCTCATTATGCAAATTTTTATTTTTTTTATTTTTTAAATGCATAGAATGCAATGCATACATCAAAAATAAACATTTAATTATTACCCATTGTTTCT
This sequence comes from Carassius carassius, assembly GCF_963082965.1. Taxonomy (NCBI): domain Eukaryota; kingdom Metazoa; phylum Chordata; class Actinopteri; order Cypriniformes; family Cyprinidae; genus Carassius; species Carassius carassius. Next base: position 53,532,482 of record NC_081755.1, read on the forward strand.
CTGTCTGTACTTGTACTGTGAACAATGACAATAAAGTTGACAGATGAATTAAGTGCATTTAACTGCCATTCAGTTGGGGTTTTCTGAGATGGACATTAAACATTAAACACATAAAACATTTAATTTAATTTATCTTTTAATTATTGAAAATTAAGCAAACCTAACTTTTTGGTACTAAACTGCGATAACGAAACTAAACCAGACTTTTATTTTGACGGGTTGACGAACCTTTACAGTTCTGTGTGATGTGACGCTAGTTTTACTCAAATCAAACGGTCAAATCCTCATCAAGTGACTGTCAGTGCAGTTCTGGAGATGTTGTTCATGTGTTCATGTCTTATTTAGAGAGATAGCAGACGCTGAAATCACCGGAGCGTCACGCGCGCTTCAGTGTGTGTTAATAAAGGAAGACGCGCTTCTGATCCATTCATTAACACAGACACGCAGAACATGCAGGGTTCATATTTAAACAGACTTTTCCAGCTTAATATTTACAGATATTAGTCCATGTCATGATTTGATGTAAGTGCAATGACCTACTTTTGATTAATTCATTCAACATTTGGCAAATTTCTGTGCCATTCCACGTTAAACTGTAAATTCTGTTTTTATGACTGGATTCTGCGATTCCCTCCATGTTTTCTGCATTGCGGGAATCATACGTAATATTATATTACATAATATTTGATGTAAGTGCAATGACCTACTTTTTTCATACGGCCCTAGTTGTGGTATGCCAGCTCTATCTTGCAGTGGACACACACCACGGCGTTTTCTTTACGTTTGCCCACGCCTCAAACCAAACACTGCTGACTCCTGTGCTGTGTCTGAAATAGCTCACTCATTCACTCATTCACTAATCCCTATATAGTGTATGGCAGTTGAGTTCACTATTGAGAGGGAGGAGTCATGTGCCGATTTGGGATGATTTGGGAGGGGTCTGAGCCGGTCGGCCATGATGGGAGGAGATGCTATCGGTTGCCAGGGGCGATGCCTTCAGAACTTCACAGAGGCGTGACTAACCATTCCAGAGCTCTTTCATTTTAGTACATTTATTATGAAACAGAGACGGATCTACGAATACGAGAAAGAAATGAAGAAAGTAAAGCAATTCAGAAAGATAAGTCGAAAGAAAGGGGACCTTACAGGAACAAGCTCACACCAAGCGCAAAACAGCGGTGTTTGGAGAAGCTCTCAGGCATCCAAAATATCGACCCATACGAGCTCCCTGCAGCGGCACAGAGACAAGCACAACTGTATTCCATTGTTCCTATGTTTTCCATATCATATGTATCGTGTGAGGTACTGGAGCAGTTTTTAACGCAGCAGTAACTTCCAGGCATGGTAAAACAGTGCGGAATTGTGAGAACCTCCTCTACTACCGACTTAACAACACACGTAAACAATCCTGTTTCGCCGCCGGTGTCCTGCCAACATGGTGGAGACTGTGATATCGAGGGGGGGGCTCTGTGCTGTGACGACAACTCCTCATTCTCAATATCAGGAAGGAGTGAACAAATAAATAAGTGAAAGGATTCGGACAGTGACGTATAGCCTACACTGCGCGTGAGACTTGGAGCTATTGCAAAAACATTGCCATATGTACTTTTGACATAAATTCAGATAAATGTAATTTAAAAAGTAAATGAATAATTATCTATATTCAAATATTGCACCTTTCAAACATAGTCTGTTTTGCCTTCAATACTGTTGACGGTGTCTTTTTATCTATAGCCTTCCACAAGTCTCTCCTCAAATGTGAACAAGGGTGATCCAAATCACGTGCCTTGACACTTTCAAGTAGGCTACACTTCCCGTTTGTAACCACGGATGACGGCAGGTTAACTGAAGAGGTGGAGAAATACCAACAAGGTGCAGGGTGTATTAAACAAAAGTCTATAACCAAGTAATGTTTTCAGGTCTGTTATCATCCCTCCCTCCATTATTATTTGTCACCAGCACACACTTCACTGCTGTCCCCCGCTTGCCCTTGCCTTTTATAAATCCCTTCAATACCTTTCCTTTCCACTGGTCCTCAGTTGGTGGAGGATCCTTCTTTCAGTGGCACAGATGAGCACACAGTAATTAGCCCCTAACCGTATTGATAGGCTTTCTCCTGCTGCAAGCTATCTGTGTCAGAAAGATAATCATCTTTCTGAAAATCTGAAAATCTGTCATTGTCAATGTGAAAATCTGTCATTGTCAATGTGAGTGATTATAATATAGTAATAACATTACAACAGAGTGTTAGTAGTATTGATGAGATGATATTTCCTCCCCATAGATGATGATAGCAGAAGAAGGTGGAAGGAGCAGAGAGATGCTTTTGTAAAACATCACCACCAAAAGCATCCTCCCAGTGGCTCTGCAGGTGGGACAGTCCAGGAATGGAAATACGAGGTTGAAATGTCATTTCTTCTGCCTCATTTGAGTCCAAGAAGGTCAGTATCTACTTTAATCTCCTTGTCTTGGTTATAGAGATACTTAATAACGTCTTAAGACAAAACATGAAATGGTTTACATTATAAAGTTAAGTGTAACTGAATTATCACAAGGGCCACTGTTACTGTTTTAGCTCGAGATGTGCACTGGATCCAGTACAAGCACTGGAAGAAACGCAGGACTCCACTGATCTGAGCTCAGTAGAGGAGGATGTGGAGCGCACGGCTACTCCTCCAGCATCACAGAGGTGTAACCCCCCAACCCCATCCACACCCCACTGCCCAGCTCGTCCCACTCCACATATTCTGCCAGAGACTGGACAGAGCACCCAAGAGATGTACTCTTTTGCTTTGAGTTTGGTGCCTAGACTAAACAGACTGTCACGTGAGGCCCAGGCCCAGGCCCAAGCTCAGTTTTTGACATTTCTCTCTGAACTGGAGGACAGACAGCTGGCACAGATGAACACCCCAGGCCTATAAGAGGAAGCCACCCCCCCCCCCCCACTGCATCTCAAGCCCAGTCCCAATATCATCCTGGTCCTCCCCAAGATGACCCTCCCAGGACACTTCTGGAGAATCTGTGACCCTTTACCCCACAGCTACCTCAGTTTGTAAATAATGGCATTAAATGTGTAAGGCCCAAGGAAATGAAGGTCTTTCAGTGCGTAGAGTTATTCAGTTTAGGTCAAACTCAAACCCAGTTCTAATCTTAGCTACTCCTTTTTAATATTTGATCCGACTCCATTTAATTATCTAATCTGACTCCATTTTTAGCATGACCTCGAATTTAGGTGGAAAGGCAAATTGGTTGTTTGTCGATCTCCTATTGTTATTGTTCTGATATTGGATTATTCTACTTTACCTCTTTATTTTACTCGTTCATTAGGAATCTGGCCGTTCCTCTACGTGTGCCCCACGATCACTAACTCTCCAGTTTAACCAGTAGCCAGAGGTTATGACTAGTTACCCATGTACTCTTGCTCCAATCGTTTAAATTCCTCCGACCAAGACAAACGTCCCCCGAGAGGAGACAGGAACTGACTGTTGTAATTTGCATTAACTCAGACGCTGTGCATAACCTCATCTGCTTATCATCACTAAGCATATCCCCATCCCCGTGACTCCATAATGAACAGCGTTCATACTCTACCGTATACTCTACTATTGGAATGGGATGAGGAGGAACTGTTGTGTGTGTGTGTGAGAGAGAGGTGTTTCCTGATGTGGGAACAGATGTGTGTGTGTTAATACACTGTGTGTCTATTCTCAGGAGATCAAAGTGTCTGAGCTTTCTTACAAATCTAAATAGTTCAGTTTGGAAAATGAACATTATGTGCAATAATGTATCTGTTTTAGTGTAAAGAACAGAGTTTTGTTATTTAAACGTTTATAATGTTCAATTGTTTATTAAAAAAAGCCTTCTTGTTCTCCATCTTTCTGTTCCTTGACAGAAGAAGGGCTTTTCTTCGTTCAACAACTCGAACTGAAAAAGAAAAAATACCGTTATAATTTCCATTAGTAATAGGGTCCACTGTAGAGGAAATTATATTAGATTTCTCTAAACCCCGTACACGTCACAAGCACATTCAGGGCTTTAGAGGGACACCACATGTTTGGAGGTTTAAAAGAGGTGTTAAGGTTTTTTTAGTGATCACTTTTGAAATGTATCATGTTCATATTTATGGAAATATGATCATATATTGTAATCGTAATTAATTTGAACTACTTTTCTAATTGAATTGCATTAAACCAACATCTCAGGAAAACGTTAGGGGGTTTCATCTTTTACAGAACAGGAAATTGATTTCATACGTGTAGAGGACGTCAGGACTTAAATCCTGTTTATCAGCCGTTTTTGGAGAAACAACGCGTGAATATTGAAATAAATCGCACATTAATATTTGGTGTTATGGACTTGCTGTAATGCTTACGCACCTGACATCTTTAGATTTTGGGCTTTTTGGCTTTTCATAAAGTGTTTATTCAGACTAATGGAAAGAAAACATCCAAAAGACACTTAAGTATTTATTTTATAGCACTTTATCTATTTTTTTTTCTTTATCTATTGTGAAAATATATCGTTTTTCTGAATTATGAAGTGATAAAAAGAGATTTCCCTCTGTAAAACCATTCGACTGATGATGTACGAAGAAGATGTCTCCTTCCTCTTCTGGCTTTGTTTCTATTCTCTGTAGTCTCTGTGACAGTATTTGAGTCCAGTGTTGATGTTAAGTTATAATGACCTCGTCACATTGTGATGCAATATATTCCTCCATTTGGAAAGATATTTAATTTACGCCAACACTGTTGCAGCTTCAAGTATTAAAAAATATTTTGAAGGTATTAAAAAAGGTAGTAAAAGGTATTAACCACTTGAGCTGTTATTTTGATTTTTTGAGAATTAGGCATATGCAATATTGGACCCACCGGTGGGTCCCCAGAGTTGATGTGGTTAAATTCAACTTAAGAAGTTATTAAGTTGAATATATCCTGTGTGAACGCCTCTGATTGTCTCTCTCATATTGTCTAAAAGACATTTCTTGCTAGATGAAGGACCATCACCAAAAAAAGCAATACAAATCATTACAAAGCAACTTAACAGAAAATTAAGCTTCTACAATATTTAGTAGTAGCTTATAAGTGGTGACTTAAGTACAAATGAATGGTATGCAATTTATGATAATAGTCTCACAACTAATTGTTTATTTTTTCCTCACGTGTCTCTCCATTAATAACAACGATTCATTATCATTATCAAATCTCCTGTCTATCAAACCGTTAGACTATCTGATGTCTTAATCTTGTGTTTTTGTCTTGATGCTCCTTCAGTTCTTATGATTTATTTGTGTTTATTCGACTATGACAATCTCTGTCAGTTTTTGGACTTTGAGTCTCTCTTGTTGTGAAGCCCATTTCTGCAGTTCCTCGTTGTCCATTTCTGCGCAAATGTCCTCTGAATAAGAATATTAATGAAAACAGACATATTTTCAAACTATGCTCTCAACATTAAAGGTACATTACACATTGAAGTTAACATAAATATCCTTAAGTTTGTTTAGGTTGGGAAATACCCAGTCTTTGATATTTTCTTGATGCAACACATTATTGACTCCGATTAAATATTTTCTGTATTTATAGTACGTTATAAGGGTATTCTCAAGGCATTATAATGAATGTATTATGCATTATAAAAAAAAAAAAAATTATATCAACTCATGAATAATAATAATTTTAATACATCATAATACTTGAGTATTTGTGGTTATTAGTTTAAGAGTATGATTATTTATAACACACAATAAACACCATATTAAATCTTCATGTACAGTGTAATGGACTGCATCATATCTTGACATTGTTTATTTCAGATCAGCACAGTATCTTACTGCAGCTCGAGTGTTATTAGACTGTTTCTGTGGGGTTTATGTTAAACACACACACGCACACACACACACACACACAGCAGTGAACACACACACACACACACACACACACACACACAGCAGTGAACACACACACACAGCAGTGAACACACACACACACACACACACACACAGCAGTGAACACACACACACACACAGCAGTGAACACACACACACACACACACACACACACAGCAGTGAACACACACACACACACAGCAGTGAACACACACACACACACACACACACACAGCAGTGAACACACACACACGCACACACACACACAGCAGTGAACACACACACACACACAGCAGTGAACACACACACACACACACACACACACAGCAGTGAACACACACACACACACACACACACACAGCAGTGAACACACACACACACACAGCAGTGAACACACACACACACACACACACACACAGCAGTGAACACACACACACACACAGCAGTGAACACACACACACACACACACACACACACAGCAGTGAACACACACACACGCACACACACACACAGCAGTGAACACACACACACACACAGCAGTGAACACACACACACACACACACACACACACAGCAGTGAACACACACACACACACAGCAGTGAACACACACACACACACACACACACACAGCAGTGAACACACACACACACACACACACACACACAGCAGTGAACACACACACACACACACACACACACAGCAGTGAACACACACACACACACAGCAGTGAACACACACACACACACACCGGGAACACACACAGCAGTGAACACACACACACACACACACACCGGGAACACACACAGCAGTGAACACACACACACACACACACACACCGTGAACACACACACACACAGCAGTGAACACACACAGCAGTGAACACACACACACACACACACAGCAGTGAACACACACAGCAGTGAACACACACACACACACACACCGTGAACACACACACACACAGCAGTGAACACACACAGTAGTGAACACACACACACACACACCGTGAACACACACACAGAAAGCACTGATAGACTTATAGTGCATTTTAGGAGTGCATGTATGTGTGTGTCTGTGCTTTTTCTGGCTGTAAAAAGACAATCCTTTGTTCTAATCAAGCTCTTTACAAACAAATAAACAAATAAAAGTAAACAGTTTGTTTCAAACTCTTACTGGAGTTTAACATTGGCCAACGTTTATTAAAACAAATATAGTGGAGGAATTAATCTCTGAACACCCCGGATATGTGTTTTATTATTCGTGTGTGTATTTGATTTGAGCGCGTGAACGGGACTTTTATTTGGGAACGTCTGTGTGACGTCATAAGGCTGCGCCGTAAACCAGACTTGGAGCTCGTAACTCGACTGAAGAAAGGTTTGTGTTTTAAACATTTCAAGTGTTTCAGTGAAAGCGAACTGTTTTTCACAATCCAACAATCAGTTCCGTTTTCTTCTCTCTTTAGATACACGTGACATAAAGATGTCGTTTATTAAAGAGGAGAGTGAAGACATTAGGATTGCAGAAGTGTTCAGCATCAAACATGAAGATACCGAGGAACAAAAAGGTTTGTGTCTTTTGATTTTTCTGAAGAATGTCCTCCTATCCACCAGAACCAGTGTTGCCAAGTCCGCGGTTGTTTTTCATGTCCGCTGGTTGTCCGATCCCAATAACGTGATATTTAGCCCCTTAAATGTGAATTTTACCAAGGGAACCATGTCAACAAATGTGTATTTTAATCCCGGGACGCAATATTTATCGGAGAACCCCCTGGAAATGCTATTGGGCTAGTTTTTGACTAGTTTTGGGAAGCAACTTTGCAGGCTTTGTTGTGAAAACCTGGCAACCCAGATCTGAACGCACGAGCTGGAGATACATTACTAACATAAAGCTCTTTCTGACTCTAATTACAGGAGCGCCTAAAAACACAATGGTGATCTAACAAAAAAAAAAAAACACAGATAAGTAAGACCAATATTGAGCCATCTTTAAAAATAAAAATAATCATAATGATTATTTCCTAGAACAGTTCCTAGTTTATTACTTAATACGCCAGTCCTTTAATCATCACAGTTCACATGCTGTTTAAACATACATGACATTACGGTTAATCATACTCATTGCCTTATTATTATTATTATATATTTTTAAAGCAAATCTTGTCAGTTATCATACCGTATTACTGTACTCAGACTAAATTAACGACACATTCAGAAGCGAATCCTCAATGCTTCGTATAATGTCAATCTAGTTCTGATGTTTTTGTGAGTTAGAAATGCTCCCTGATCAAGGTCTTAAACACTTCTCTCATGTCTGGCGTTGGCAGTGATATTTATCTACTCAATTGTTATAAACTGAACCAGAGCAGACAGATTCCCCAATCCTATAATTAATTTTAGACCCTCAGTTGGATTTAGACATGGGTTTTTAACACACAATGAACAGCAATCTTTAATTTCACAAACCCAAATCAGATAAACACTCTTAAACATATTAATCCACAGTGTTATAGAGCAAAATTATTCCAGAGAGTGTTATAGAGGAAGAAAAGAAGTCGTAAGGATTTTTAATAATGTCTGTCATCACATGGTCTCAGATGGTCCTTGACAGCCCATTGCCATTAACTCTTTATAAATAAGCTCCTCGTCCTCAGGGTGTAATCCCCTGGCATAGTTGCATCAAGTTGTGGACACTTATGACGTAAAACACAGGCTCAGATAACAACATTTAGCTGAATTTGAATGAGGGATTCAGGACTGGTAGCAATGCATTTCCAGGCATTTTTAACATCATTTCATCGTACTATCATTTTACTCTAGCCCAGCTTAAAACTTGTCAGAAATGACATTTTCAAATAAACATCTTTATATTTGTGTTTTACTTTATTTTTGCAACTCAGAGGTTTCTCAAAGTCCTGTGCAATCCTTAACATTACTTTTACATCAACTTGTATTTATTCATTCCCTTAATTCTCAACAGTGGTTTTGAATCTGTCAGGGGTTATCTGACCCAGGTATGTTACTCCAGGTCGTGTTAGCAAGCGGTCTTCAAAGTTACTTCGAAAGCCCCGTTTGTTACTTGTTTACAACTTTATCATCTCATATGCAAACTATTTTTTTATGATACTGAGGGGCTATATTTTTGCAATCCAAAGGTAAAATTACTCTTTTGCCAACACAGTAAAGTAAATATAGTAATTAAAGCTGCAAGCAGCGATGAACGGGCCCTCGCACCCGGGCTCACCGGCAGCGAGTGGCTTTAGTAAATAGGTGAACGGTGAGAAATATGCATTTAAACTCATAAATATAAGTAGAATATATCAATGTTTATTTCATATATGTTCCAATCTTCCTGTTGCCAGCAGGTGGCGCTATGAGTATAAGTGAATATGGGCATGTGGATCTGTTAAGGGCAGAAGTATTATCTAACATGTGAAGTTTGGGGCAGATTGGACATTGTATGTCTGAGTTACAGCAACTTCCTTTTTCATGGCGAAACATCGAAATTTGTCAGGCTGCCATGGACACTCCCTTTAACGACATCTCAAGATCTTCCCAGTTTAACATCGCAAAGGCCTTTAGATTTAACTGACCAAGTTTGATGTTGATCTGAATAAATCTCTAGGAGGAGTTCGTTAAAGTACAACCCCTGAAAATGCCAAAAACAACACCAATTTTGCAGAGAACATTCTAAATAACTGACTTCCTGTTTGGATTCGGATTTCGTACCAAGAGACTTTTTCGTAGATATTCGTGTGTTACATGTGTGTACCGATTTTTGTACATGTACATGAAACATAGCTTGAGGCGCACTCCGTTGAAAGTGTATATGCACTCAGTTGAAAGTGTATAGGTGGCGCTATCGAGCCATTTTGCCACACCCAATGGAATATTGGCCTTCAGATCTGTTCAGGCCAGAACCCTTATCACAGATGTGAAGTTTGGGCAAGATCGGACATTTTATGCCTGAGTTATAACATCTTTTATTCCCATGGCGACACATCGAACTTCGTCACGGCGCCATGGACACGCCTTTTAACGAAAACTCAAGATCTTCACAACTAAACATCACACAGGTCTTTAGATTAGACTGACCACAAAAATAACATTGATGTCATAACATTTCTAGGAGTAGTTTGTCGCAGTGTAAAATATTTCACTTCCTGTTGCCAATAGGTGGCGCTATGACTATAACTGAATATTGGCCTTCAGATCTGTTCAGGCCGGGACTTTTATCACACATGTGAAGTTTGGGGAAGATCGGACATTGTATGTCTGAGTTACAGCAACTTCCTTTTTCATGGCGAGACTTTGAATTTTGTCATGGCGCCATGGACACACCCCTTAACGAAAACTCAAGATCTTCACAATTTAACATTGCACAGGCCTTTAGATTAGACTGACCATAAAAAAGACATTGATGTCAAAAAATTTCTAGGAGTAGTCTGTCGAAGTGTAAAATATGTCACTTCCTGTTGCCTATAGGTGGCGCTATGACTATAACTGAATATGGGCATGTAAATATGTTCAGGTTCGGAGTCTCATCAAACATGTGAAGTTTGGGGCAGATTGGACATTGTATGTCTGAGTTATAGCAACTTCATTTTTCATGGCGAATCATCGAAATTCGCCAGGCCGCCACGGACACGCCCTTTAACGAAAACTCAAAATCTTCGCAATTTAACATCGCAAAGGCCTTTAGATTAGGCATACCAACTTTGGTGTTGATCTGAATTAATCTCTAGGAGGAGTTCGTTAAAATACAACGCATGGAAATGACAAAAATGACACAAAATTTGCTCATAAAATTAAAAATAACTGACTTCCTGTTGGGTTCCGGATTTTGCTCCAAGAGACTTTTTTGTAGGTATTGGAGAGATACATGTGTATACCAATTTTCATACATGTACGTGAAACGTAGCTCGAGGCGCACACCGTTGAACGTGTATAGGTGGCGCTGTCGAGCCATTTTGCCACACCCACTTCTGAAACCCATATCAGACGTAAATTTTCGCCAGTTCTGAGGTGTGTGCAAAGTTTCATGACTTTTCGAGCATGTTTAGGCTCTCAAAAATGCGATTCATCTTAGAGAATAATAATAATAATAATAATAATAATAAACGGAGCAATTCCAAGAGGGTCCTCACACCATCGGTGCTCGGGCCCTAATAATAAACGGAGCAATTCCAAGAGGGTCCTCACACCATCGGTGCTCGGGCCCTAATAATAATAAACGGAGCAATTCCAAGAGGGTCCTCACACCATCGGTGCTCGGGCCCTAATTAAAGCTGCAAGCAGCGATGAACGGGCCCTCGCACCCGGGCTCACCACCAGCGTGTTGATTTAGTAAAAAGATGAACGGTGAGAAATATGCATTTCATGTCATAAACATATTTGCAATACGTCAAAGTCATTAATATGTGCCAATCTTCATATTGCCAGCAGGTGGCGCTATCATTATAATGGAATATTGGCCTTCAGATGTGTTCAGGCCAGGACTCTTATCAATCATGTGAAGTTTGAACATTTTATGCCTGAGTTACAACAACTTCTCTTGCTGTGGCGAGACATCAAATTTTGTCACAGCGCCATGGACACGCCCTTAAACAAAAATTCAAGATCTCCACAATTTAACATTGCAAAGACATTTAGATTAGACTGACCAAAATAAAATGGTGATGTCATTAAATTTCTAGGAGTAGTTTGTTACAACGTAAAACATGTCACTTCCTGTTGCCAGCAGGTGGCGCTATGGCTATAACTGAATATTGGCATTTAGATCTGTTCAGGTCAAAAGTCTTATCCAACATGTTGTAAGTTACAACAACTTCCTTTTTCATGGCGAAACATCGAAATTTGTCAGGCCGCCATGGACACGCCTTTTAACGAAAACTCAAGATCTTCACAACTTAACATCGCACAGGCCTTTAGATTAGACTGACCACAAAAAAGACATTGATGTCATAAAATTTGTAGGAGTAGTTAGTCGCAGTGTAAAATATGTCACTTCCTGTTGCCAATAGGTGGCGCTATGACTATAACTGAATATGGGCATGTCAATCTGTTCAGGTTCGGAGTCTCATCAAACATGTGAAGTTTGGGGCAGATTGGACATTGTATGTCTGAGTTATAGCAACTTCAATTTTCATGGCGAATCATCGAAATTCGCCAGGCCGCCACGGACACGCCCTTCAACGAAACCTCAAGATCTTCGCAATTTAACATCGCAAAGGCCTTTAGATTAGGCATACCAAATTTGGTGTTGATTTGAAGAAATCTCTAGGAGGAGGAGTTAAAATACAACACATGGAAATGACCAAAATTACACAAAATTTGCTCATAATATTAAAAATAACCGACTTCCTGTTGGGTTTAGAATTTTGCTCCAAGAGTCTTTTTTGTAGGTATTGGTGTGTTACATATGTGTGCCAATTTTGGTGCATGTACGTGAAACACAGCTGGAAGGCTGTTGATTTTCTTAGTATAGGTGGCTCTGTCGAGCCATTTTGCCACACCCTCTTCTGAATCCTATATCAGACGAACATTTTCACCAGGTTTGACGCGTGTGCAAAGTTTCATGACTTTTTGAGCACGTTTAAGCCCTCAAAAATGCGATTCATTCGGGAGAAGAAGAAGAAGAATAATTAAAGCTGCAAGCAGCGATGAACGGGCCCTCGCACCCGGGCTCACCGCCACCGAGTTGATTTAGTAAATTGGCGAACGGCGAAATATATGTATTTAAAGTCGTAAATATAAGTGGAATATGTAAAAATCATTTATATGTGCCAGTCTTCCTGTTGCCAGCAGGTGGCGCTATCATTATAATGGAATATTGGCCTTCAGATGTGTTTAGGCTAGGACTCTTATCACAAATGTAAAGTTTGGGAAGATTGGACATTTTATGCCTGAGTTACAACAACTTCTCTTCCTGTGGCGTGACATCAAATTTTGTCATGGTACCATGGACACTCCCCTTAACGAAATCTCAAGATCTTCCCAATTTAACATCGCAAAGGCCTTTAGATTTAACTGACCAAGTTTGATGTTGATCTGAATAAATCTCTAGGAGGAGTTCGTTAAAGTACAACCCCTGAAAATGCCAAAAACAACACCAATTTTGCAGAGAACATTCTAAATAACTGACTTCCTGTTTGGATTCGGATTTCGTACCAAGAAACTTTTTCGTAGATATTGGTGTGTTACATGTGTGTACCAATTTTTGTACATGTACGTGAAACATAGCTTGAGGCGCACTCCATTGAAAGTGTATATGCACTCAGTTGAAAGTGTATAGGTGGCGCTATCGAGCCATTTTGCCACACCCAATGGAATATTGGCCTTCAGATCTGTTCAGGCCAGGACCCTTATCACACATGTGAAGTTTGGGCAAGATCGGACATTTTATGCCTGAGTTATAACATCTTTTATTCCCATGGCGACACATCAAACTTCGTCACGGCGCCATGGACACGCCTTTTAACGAAAACTCAAGATCTTCACAACTAAACATCACACAGGTCTTTAGATTAGACTGACCACAAAAATAACATTGATGTCATAAAATTTCTAGGAGTAGTTTGTCGCAGTGTAAAATATTTCACTTCCTGTTGCCAATAGGTGGCGCTATGACTATAACTGAATATTGGCATGTAGATCTGTTCAGGTCAAGAGTCTTATCCAACATGTGAAGTTTGGGGCAGATTGGACATTGTATGTCGGAGTTACAGCAACTTCCTTTTTCATGGCGAAACATTGAAATTTGTCAGGCCGCCATGGACACGCCCTTTAACGAAACCTCAAGTCCTTCGCAATTTAACATCGCAAAGTGCTTTACATTACACTGACCAAGTTTGGTGTTCATCTGAATAAATCTCTAGGAGGAGTTCGTTAAAGTACAACCCCTGAAAATGGCAAAAACAACACCAATTTTGCAGGGAAAATTCAAAATAACTGACTTCCTGTTGGGATTAGGATTTCGTACCAAGAGACTTTTTTGTAGGTATTGGTGTGTTACATGTGTGTACCAATATTTGTACATGTACGTGAAACATAGCTCGAGGTGCACTCTGTTGAAAGTGTATAGGTGGCGCTATCGAGCCATTTTGCCACACCCGATGGAATATTGGCCTTCAGATCTGTTCAGGCCAGGACTTTTATCACACATGTGAAGTTTGGGGAAGATTGGACATTGTATGTCTGAGTTATAGCAACTTCATTTTTCATGGCGAATCATCGAAATTCGCCAGACCGCCACGGACACGCCCTTTAACGAAAACTCAAAATCTTCGCAATTTAACATCGCAAAGGCCTTTAGATTAGGCATACCAACTTTGGTGTTGATCTGAATTAATCTCTAGGAGGAGTTCGTTAAAATACAACGCATGGAAATGACAAAAATGACACAAAATTTGCTCATAAAATTAAAAATAACCGACTTCCTGTTGGGTTTCGGATTTTGCTCCAAGAGACTTTTTTGTAGGTATTGGAGAGATACATGTGTATACCAATTTTCATACATGTACGTGAAACGTAGCTCGAGGCGCACACCGTTGAACGTGTATAGGTGGCGCTGTCGAGCCATTTTGCCACACCCACTTCTGAAACCCATATCAGACGTAAATTTTCGCCAGTTCTGAGGTGTGTGCAAAGTTTCATGACTTTTCGAGCATGTTTAGGCTCTCAAAAATGCGATTCATCTTAGAGAATAATAATAATAATAATAATAATAATAATTAACGGAGCAATTCCAAGAGGGTCCTCACACCATCGGTGCTCGGGCCCTAATTAAAGCTGCAAGCAGCGATGAACGGGCCCTCGCACCCGGGCTCACCGGCAGCGAGTGGCTTTAGTAAATAGGTGAACGGTGAGAAATATGCATTTAAACTCATAAATATAAGTGGAATATATCAATGTTTATTCCATATATGTGCCAATCTTTCTGTTGCCAGCAGGTGGCGCTATCATTATAGTGGAAAATTGGCCTTCAGATGTGTTCAGGCCAGGACTCTTATCGAACATGCGGAGTCTGGGGAAGATCGAACATTTTATGCCTGAGTTACAACAACATCAAATTTTGTCATGGCGCCATGGACACGCCCTTTAACAAAAACTGAAGATCTCCGCAATTTAACATTGCACAGGCTTTTAGATTAGACTGACCACAAAAAATACATTAATATCAAAAGATTTCTAGGAGTAGTTTGTCGCAGTGTAAAACATGTCACTTCCTGTTGCCAGCAGGTGGCGCTATGACTATAACTGAATATGGGCATGTAGATCTGTTAAGGGCAGAAGTCTTATCCAACATGTGAAGTTTGGGGCAGATTGGAAATTGTATGTCTGAGTTACAGCAACTTCCTTTTTCATGGCGAAACATCGAAATTTGTCAGGCCACCATGGACACGCCCTTTAACGAAACCTCAAGTCCTTCGCAATTTAACATCGCAAAGGGCTTTAGATTACACTGACCAAGTTTGGTGTTCATCTGAATAAATCTCTAGGAGGAGTTCGTTAAAGTACAACCCCTGAAAATGGCAAAAACAACACCAATTTTGCAGGGAAAATTCAAAATAACCGACTTCCTGTTGGGATTAGGATTTCGTACCAAGAGACTTTTTTGTAGGTATTGGTGTGTTACATGTGTGTACCAATTTTTGTACATGTACGTGAAACATAGCTTGAGGTGCACTCCGTTGAAAGTGTATAGGTGGCGCTATCGAGCCATTTTGCCATACCCGATGGAATATTGGCCTTCAGATCTGTTCAGGCCAGGACTTTTATCACACATGTGAAGTTTGGGGAAGATCGGACATTTTATGCCTAAGTTATAACATCTTTTATTCCCATGGCGAGACTTTGAATTTTGTCACGGCGCCATGGACACGCCCCTTAACGAAAACTCAAGATCTTCACAATTTAACATTGCACAGGCCTTTAGATTATACTGACCATAAAAAAGACATTGATGTCAAAAAATTTCTAGGAGTAGTCTGTCGAAGTGTAAAATATGTCACTTCCTGTTGCCTATAGGTGGCGCTATGACTATAACTGAATATGGGCATGTAAATATGTTCAGGTCAGAAGTCTTATTAAACATGTGAAGTTTTGGGCACATTGGACATTGTATGTCTGAATTATAGCAACTTCCTTTTTCATGGCGAAACATCGAAATTTGTCAGGCCGCCATGGACACTCCCTTTAACGAAATCTCAAGATCTTCCCAATTTAACATCGCAAAGGCCTTTAGATTAGGCATACCAAATTTGGTGTTGATCTGAATAAGTTTCTAGGAGGAGTTCGTTAAAATACAACTCATGGAAATGGCAAAAATGACAAAAAATTTGCTCATAATATTAAAAATAACCGACTTCCTTGTTGGGTTTAGAATTTTGCTCTAAGAGACTTTTTTGTAGGTATTGGAGAGTTACATGTGTGTACCGATTTTCATACATGTACGTGAAACATAGCTCGAGGCGCACACCGTTGAACATGTATAGGTGGCGCTGTCGAGCCATTTTGCCACACCCACTTCTGAAACCCATATCAGATGTACATTTTCGCCGGTTCTGAGGTGTGTGCAAAGTTTCATGACTTTTTGAGTATGTTTAGGCCCTCAAAAATGCGATTCATCCTGGAGAAGAATCATAATAATAATAATAATAATAATAAATGGAGCAATTCCAAGAGGGTCCTCACACCATCGGTGCTCGGGCCCTAATTAAAGCTGCAAGCAGCGATGAACGGGCCCTCGCACCCGGGCTCACCGCCAGCGAGAGGCTTTAGTAAATTGGCGAACGGCGAAATATATGTATTTAAAGTCACACACACACACAGCAGTGAACACACACACACAGCAGTGAACACACACAGCAGTGAACACACACACACACACCGTGAACACACACACACACAGCAGTGAACACACACAGTAGTGAACACACACACACACACACCGTGAACACACACACAGAAAGCACTGATAGACTTATAGTGCATTTTAGGAGTGCATGTATGTGTGTGTCTGTGCTTTTTCTGGCTGTAAAAAGACAATCCTTTGTTCTAATCAAGCTCTTTACAAACAAATAAACAAATAAAAGTAAACAGTTTGTTTCAAACTCTTACTGGAGTTTAACATTGGCCAACGTTTATTAAAACAAATATAGTGGAGGAATTAATCTCTGAACACCCCGGATATGTGTTTTATTATTCGTGTGTGTATTTGATTTGAGCGCGTGAACGGGACTTTTATTTGGGAACGTCTGTGTGACGTCATAAGGCTGCGCCGTAAACCAGACTTGGAGCTCGTAACTCGACTGAAGAAAGGTTTGTGTTTTAAACATTTCAAGTGTTTCAGTGAAAGCGAACTGTTTTTCACAATCCAACAATCAGTTCCGTTTTCTTCTCTCTTTAGATACACGTGACATGTCGTTTATTAAAGAGGAGAGTGAAGACATTAGGATTGTAGAAGTGTTCAGCATCAAACATGAAGATACCGAGGAACAAAAAGGTTTGTGTCTTTTGATTTTTCTGAAGAATGTCCTCCTATCCACCAGAACCAGTGTTGCCAAGTCCGCGGTTGTTTTTCATGTCCGCTGGTTGTCCGATCCCAATAACGTGATATTTAGCCCCTTAAATGTGAATTTTACCAAGGGAACCATGTCAACAAATGTGTATTTTAATCCCGGGACGCAATATTTATCGGAGAACCCCCTGGAAATGCTATTGGGCTAGTTTTTGACTAGTTTTGGGAAGCAACTTTGCAGGCTTTGTTGTGAAAACCTGGCAACCCAGATCTGAACGCACGAGCTGGAGATACATTACTAACATAAAGCTCTTTCTGACTCTAATTACAGGAGCGCCTAAAAACACAATGGTGATCTAACAAAAAAAAAAAAACACAGATAAGTAAGACCAATATTGAGCCATCTTTAAAAATAAAAATAATCATAATGATTATTTCCTAGAACAGTTCCTAGTTTATTACTTAATACGCCAGTCCTTTAATCATCACAGTTCACATGCTGTTTAAACATACATGACATTACGGTTAATCATACTCATTGCCTTATTATTATTATTATATATTTTTAAAGCAAATCTTGTCAGTTATCATACCGTATTACTGTACTCAGACTAAATTAACGACACATTCAGAAGCGAATCCTCAATGCTTCGTATAATGTCAATCTAGTTCTGATGTTTTTGTGAGTTAGAAATGCTCCCTGATCAAGGTCTTAAACACTTCTCTCATGTCTGGCGTTGGCAGTGATATTTATCTACTCAATTGTTATAAACTGAACCAGAGCAGACAGATTCCCCAATCCTATAATTAATTTTAGACCCTCAGTTGGATTTAGACATGGGTTTTTAACACACAATGAACAGCAATCTTTAATTTCACAAACCCAAATCAGATAAACACTCTTAAACATATTAATCCACAGTGTTATAGAGCAAAATTATTCCAGAGAGTGTTATAGAGGAAGAAAAGAAGTCGTAAGGATTTTTAATAATGTCTGTCATCACATGGTCTCAGATGGTCCTTGACAGCCCATTGCCATTAACTCTTTATAAATAAGCTCCTCGTCCTCAGGGTGTAATCCCCTGGCATAGTTGCATCAAGTTGTGGACACTTATGACGTAAAACACAGGCTCAGATAACAACATTTAGCTGAATTTGAATGAGGGATTCAGGACTGGTAGCAATGCATTTCCAGGCATTTTTAACATCATTTCATCGTACTATCATTTTACTCTAGCCCAGCTTAAAACTTGTCAGAAATGACATTTTCAAATAAACATCTTTATATTTGTGTTTTACTTTATTTTTGCAACTCAGAGGTTTCTCAAAGTCCTGTGCAATCCTTAACATTACTTTTACATCAACTTGTATTTATTCATTCCCTTAATTCTCAACAGTGGTTTTGAATCTGTCAGGGGTTATCTGACCCAGGTATGTTACTCCAGGTCGTGTTAGCAAGCGGTCTTCAAAGTTACTTCGAAAGCCCCGTTTGTTACTTGTTTACAACTTTATCATCTCATATGCAAACTATTTTTTTATGATACTGAGGGGCTATATTTTTGCAATCCAAAGGTAAAATTACTCTTTTGCCAACACAGTAAAGTAAATATAGTAATTAAAGCTGCAAGCAGCGATGAACGGGCCCTCGCACCCGGGCTCACCGGCAGCGAGTGGCTTTAGTAAATAGGTGAACGGTGAGAAATATGCATTTAAACTCATAAATATAAGTGGAATATATCAATGTTTATTCCATATATGTTCCAATCTTCCTGTTGCCAGCAGGTGGCGCTATCATTATAGTGGAATATTGGCCTTCAGATGTGTTCAGGCCAGGACTCTTATCGAACATGCGGAGTCTGGGGAAGATCAAACATTTTATGCCTGAGTTACAACAACTTCTCTTGCTGTGGCGAGACATCAAATTTTGTCATTTTTGCCATGGACACGCTCTTTAACGAAAACTTAAGATCTTCACAACTAAACATCACACAGGTCTTTAGATTAGACTGACCACAAAAATAACATTGATGTCATAAAATTTCTAGGAGTAGTTTGTCGCAGTGTAAAATATTTCACTTCCTGTTGCAAATAGGTGGCGCTATGACTATAACTGAATATTGGCATGTAGAACTGTTCAGGCCAAGAGTCTTATCTAACATGTGAAGTTTGGGGCAGATTGGACATTGTATGTCTGAGTTACAGCAACTTCCTTTTTCATGGCGAAACATCGAAATTTGCCAGGCCGCCATGGAAACGCCCTTTAACGAAAACTCAAAATCTTCGCAATTTAACATCCTTGGCCTTTAGATTAGGCATACCAACTTTGGTGTTGATCTGAATGAATCTCTAGGAGGAGGAGTTAAAATACAACGCATGGAAATGACAAAAATGACACAAAATTTGCTCATAAAATTAAAAATAACCGACTTCCTGTTGGGTTTCGGATTTTGCTCCAAGAGACTTTTTTGTAGGTATTGGAGAGATACATGTGTATACTGATTTTCGTACATGTACATGAAACGTAGCTCGAGGCGCACACCGTTGAAAGTGTATAGGTGGCGCTATCGAGCCATTTTGCCACACGCGATGGAATATTGGCCTACAGATGTGTTCAGGCCAGGACTCTTATCACACATGTGAAGTTTGGGGAAGATCGGACATTTTATGCCTGAGTTATAACATCTTTTATTCCCATGGCGAGACTTTGAATTTTGTCACGGCACCATGGACACGCCCCTTAACGAAAACTCAAGATCTTCACAATTTAACATTGCACAGGCCTTTAGATTAGACTGACCATAAAAAAGACATTGATGTCAAAAAATGTCTAGGAGTAGTCTGTCGAAGTGTAAAATATGTCACTTCCTGTTGCCTATAGGTGGCGCTATGACTATAACTGAATATGGGCATGTAAATATGTTCAGGTCAGGAGTCTTATTGAACATGTGAAGTTTGGGTCAGATTGGACATTGTATGTCTGAGTTATAGCAACTTCATTTTTCATGGCGAATCATCGAAATTCGCCAGGCCGCCACGGACACGCCCTTTAACGAAAACTCAAAATCTTCGCAATTTAACATCGCAAAGGCCTTTAGATTAGGCATACCAACTTTGGTGTTGATCTGAATGAATCTCTAGGAGGAGTTAGTTAAAATACAACGCATGGAAATGACAAAAACGACACAAAATTTGCTCATAAAATTAAAAACAACCGACTTCCTGTTGGGTTTCGGATTTTGCTCTAAGAGACTTTTTTTTAGGTATTGGAGAGATACATGTGTATACCGATTTTCATACATGTACGTGAAACGTAGCTCGAGGCGCACACCGTTGAACGTGTATAGGTGGCGCTGTCGAGCCATTTTGCCACTTCCACTTCTGAAACCCATATCAGACGTAAATTTTCGCCAGTTCAGAGGTGTGTGCAAAGTTTTATGACTGTTCGAGCATGTTTAGGCTCTCAAATATGCGATTCATCTGGGAGAAGAATAATAATAATAATAATAATAATAATAAACGGAGCAATTCCAAGAGGGTCCTCGCACCATCGGTGCTCGGGCCCTAATAATAATAATAATAATAATAATAATAATAATAAACAAAGCAGATACAAGAGGGTCCTCGCACTTAGGTGCTCGGGCCCTAATTAGAAATTTTCCACTCAGAACATGTCTCTGGTATTTTCACTGCTTAAGCCAGAGTCATGGTGGGAGCCAGCATTAGATAAAACAACTGCTTCATTGCAGTCAAAGCAATCTTATCTTTTAAAGCAAAACATAAGATTCTAAGTTTTCCTAAACGCTACTGCCAGTTTGTGCCTACAGTCTTTTCACCAAACCATAACTCAGTTGAATATGCCTTGTCAGGACTTTCATCAATTATATAGGAATTAAAACTGATCTTATCATATCATTCTTTGTCATTTCAACATTCTATGCACAAAGAATCAGATTAAATCGTCACTCAGTTACTTCTGGGATTATTTATAACAAATCAGCACATACATTTAGAAATTTTTATCTCTCTGGTTCTTTTCTTTATTTAAAGCCAATCAAGTTTTTGTTTTAACTTCACAATCAGAATCAAAACTGAATTCAGATAATATTATTAACCCTCTGGAGTCTAAGGGTCTTTTTGGGGCCTGGAGAAGTTTTGTCATGCCCTGACATTTGTGCTTTTTTCAGTTTCTTATAAATATCTAAATGGCTAAAGTCTAATCTCACTGTAATCAGCACAAACTGGGCTATAATAATATGTGAGCAGCATGTATGTACATGATTGTGTTTTTGAGAAAAAAAATGTTACGCATGGTTAGTGAAAAACTAAAAAATGTTAAATCACTTGAATAGGGCGATAAAACACTTACAAAACATTGGCTCCCGGGATTTTTGAGAACTGGAGCTTGTAGACTAGAATCTTTCTTTCTAAATTATGTGAAAATCATCTTGTTTACTCACTTACAGAAAACAATATATTGATTTACATTTTCTAAGACACTTTTGGTTGGTAAAAGTCATATGCGAGTAGGCGTCAACTATCATGAATATCATTGTGATTTACACCTGAGAAGACAAAGGCCTGCATAATGAGCTGCATAATGAGCTGCATAATGAGCCTCTCAGTCATCTGTGTCACTGAGAGGGAAGAGTTACAAGAAAGAATGTGAGAACAAAATAAATCTATATAATTTTATGTTAGTAGTTTATTTAGAATATATTTAATTATCCCACAACATAATTTAATATCCACTTGGGGGAGCAGTTAAACAGTTTATTAGGAACAATCAAAGCTGACTTTCAAACTAATTATTTGCATCATTACTCCAGTCACACAATCCTTCAGAAATGCTTTTAACAATCTTATTTTCTACAAAAACATTTATTGTTATTATTATCATTATCATTATTTTTATTATTATTATTAATGTTGAAAAGAGCTGAGAATATTTTGTACAGTTTTTTAGGGGGGATAAACTGAAAGAACAGCATTTGTTACATTTATTTGCTACATTTATATTATTTACATCAAGTTTTGAATGGTGTAGTGTTTTATATTGAGATTGATGCGGCGATCTTACCAACACTCCACCATCTCTTTGGCCACTGGCAAACACACGTCTTCGGCAATTGTGTGCGGCAGCCCCTTTCTCCCTACACTGTAACTGAGCAGATATGAAACCCGTAATGCGTCTTTTGTAGACCCAACACATGAATGAAACTGCATTTTTAGACTAATTGATTTTAGACAGACTAATATTAGCGTAGATGCCATTCTTCTAATGATAAAGCAAGTACATCGGGTGTTAGCCCATCACTCTTCAACTTGGACATTGCTGTTGCTCTACCCCTCCCTGACTGCATGTGTCGCTGTTAGACAGTGTTTTCTTCCTGTAGGCCTTGCTGAAGCTGATCGTAGCTCTGTGTAGCTGTTTTTTTTTTTTTCGATAGATTTTTCTATCACTCTCTGTTTTTTAAAGTGATAATCTAGCTTAATTCCCACCATATTTCTTATATCATCGATCAATCTTATCAGATTAATTTTGATCGTTCACTTTCATTTTATATCCGTGAGTGCAGTACACCTGTAAAGCGTTAGCACTCATTAGCTTGTCATTAGCGTTTTCATTCGAACCTATCGCTGTTTTCTTTTCTCCTCTCCTCTCTCTTGCTTCAGTTTTTCTCAAGTTCATCAAACAACCGCAGTAAGAATATTTCATCAAGCACGGTGAGTAATGGCTTCTCCTGCTATTGTTATTTGCACCTCTTGCCATATGTACAGTTTATCTATCTCTGCGCAGATAAGGGATTCACATGTGATAAATGCAGGGAAATAGTTAGGCTGACAGAGAAGATTTCAGAATTAGAGACACACATCCAAACTTTAATTGAGGACAGTAAGAATGTTAGGGCTCTAGATACGGCTTTGGATGCGTCTAGCTCAGGGATTCCTGTACATTGTTCGGTTCCGGAAACAGAGCCCCTGCAGCAGGGCAACTGGGTGACGGTGAGGCAGCGTAGTCATGGGTCAAAACACCACTCTTCTGTTCCGATCAATTCAATTCAATTCAAGTTTATTTGTATAGCGCTTTTAACAATACAAATCATTACAAAGCAACTTTACAGAAAATTATGTTTCTACAATATTTAGTAGTAGCTAGTAGTTTGTGCACGTTTGACAGGATTTTAGAAAAATAAAAATAATAATAATAATACAAGACGTAGTCAGCTAGATGATGAACTATCAATATTATTAATTAATAGTAATTATAGGATGCAGTCACACATGTAGCAATAATTGTTAGTTCTGTTTGTTGATTCAAGGTTAGGATCATCTGGGGTCCTCTGAGGGTCAGCATCATCTCTTCTCAGGTGTTCTGGATCCAGACTGGAGCTTGTGTAAATCCTAGTTACCACGGGATGTAAATCCCGTGGCAAAACATAGAAACAAAATAGAGACATCATTAGCATAGCTGCTGATCCAACAAAGTAAAATTAGTTTAACCCAAGCTAAAGAATAAAAATGCAGATGCAACTACACTCACAATTTAAGAGATACATTATTCGAATGCTTGGCGAAAGAGATGCGTTTTTAATCTAGATTTAAACAGAGAGAGTGTGTCTGAACCCCGAACATTATCAGGAAGGCTATTCCAGAGTTTGGGAGCCAAATGTGAAAAAGCTCTACCTCCTTTAGTGGACTTTGCTATACTAGGAACTACCAAAAGTCCAGCGTTTTGTGACCTTAGGGTGGGTGATGGGTTGTAGCGTGGTAGAAGGCTAGTTAGGTTCGCAGGAGCTAAACCATTTAGGGCCTTATAGGTAAGTAATGATAATTTGTAACAGATACGGAACTTAATAGGTAGCCAGTGCAGAGACTGTAAAATTGGGGTAATATGATCATATTTTCTTGACCTGGTAAGGACTCTAGCTGCTGCATTTTGGACTACCTGTAGCTTGTTTATTGACGAAGCAGGACAACCACCTAGAAGTCCATTACAATAGTCCAGTCTAGAGGTCATGAAAGCATGAACTAGCTTTTCTGCATCAGAAACAGATAACATGTTTCGTAGCTTGGCAATGTTTCTAAAATGGAAGAATGCGGTTTTTGTAACATTGGAAATATGATTTTCAAAAGACAAATTGCTGTCTAATATAACACCCAGATTTCTGACTGTAGAGGAAGTAACAGTACATCCGTCTAGTTGCAGATTGTAATCTACAAGATTCTGTGTGGTGTTTTTTGGTCCAATAATTAATATCTCTGTCTTATCCGAATTTAATTGGAGAAAATTATTTGTCATCCAATCTTTTACATTTTTAACACACTCTGTTAGCTTAGATAATTGGGAAGTTTCATCTGGTCTCGTTGAAATATATAGCTGAGTATCATCAGCATAACAGTGGAAGCTAATTCCGTATTTTCTAATAATATTACCAAGGGGCAACATGTATATTGAAAATAGAAGGGGACCTAGGACGGATCCTTGTGGCACTCCATATTTTACTGATGATAAATGAGATGACACCCCATTTAAGTAAACAAAATGGTAGCGATCGGACAGGTAGGATCTAAACCATCTTAGAGCCTGCCCTTGAATACCTGTATAGTTTTGTAATCGATCTATGAGTATGTCATGATCTATGGTGTCGAACGCAGCACTAAGATCAAGTAAGACTAGAAATGAGATGCAGCCTTGATCTGACGCAAGAAGCAGGTCATTTGTAATTTTAACAAGTGCAGTTTCTGTGCTATGGTGGGGCCTAAAACCTGACTGAAATTCTTCATACAGATCATTTTTATGCAGGAAGGTGCTCAATTGAGCAGACACAACTTTTTCTAAAATTTTAGACATAAATGGAAGATTTGAAATAGGCCTATAATTTGCCAGTACACTAGGATCTAGTTTTGGTTTCTTAATAAGAGGCTTGATAACCGCCAGCTTGAATGGTTTTGGGACGTGACCTAAAGATAACGACGAGTTAATGATATTGAGAAGCGGTTCTTCGGCTACAGGTAACAGCTCTTTTAGTAATTTAGTGGGTACAGGATCTAATAAACATGTTGTTGGTTTAGATACAGTGATAAGTTTATTTAGCTCTTCCTGTCCTATATTTGTAAAGCACTGCAGTTTATTTTTGGGTGCGATGGATGAAACTGAAGTGTTAGACGCTGTAGAATCTACATTCGCTATTGTATTTCTAATGTTATCTATTTTATCAGTGAAGAAATTCATAAAGTCATTACTATTTAACGTTGGTGGAATATTTGAATCAGGTGGCGTCTGGTAATTTGTTAATTTAGCCACTGTGCTAAATAAAAACCTTGGATTGTTTTGGTTATTTTCAATGAGTTTGTGGATATGCTCTGCCCTAGCAGTTTTTAGAGCCTGTCTATAGCTGGACATACTGTTTTTCCATGCAATTTTAAAAACTTCCAAGTTAGTTTTTCTCCATTTGCGTTCAAGACTACGAGTTACTTTCTTGAGAGAGTGAGTATTACTGTTATACCATGGCACAGTACGTTTTTCTCTAACCTTTTTCAATTTGATGGGGGCAACAGCTTCTAATGTATTAGAGAAAATAGTGCCCATGTTGTCAGTAATTTCGTCTAATTCATGTGTATTTTTGGGTACAAATAGCAGTTGAGATAGATCAGGCAGGTTATTTGCGAATCTGTCTTTGGTGGCTGGAACAATAGTTCTGCCCAGACGGTAACGCTGAGACATATAGTTAATATCAGTTATACGCAGCATGCACGATACAAGGAAATGGTCTGTAATATCATCACATTGGGGTACAATATCTATAGCAGTAAGATCGATTCCATGCGATATAATTAGATCTAGTGTATGATTAAAACGATGAGTGGGCCCGGTGACATTTTGCTTGACTCCAAAGGAGTTTATTAGGTCAGTAAACGCAAGTCCTAATGTATCATTTGCATTATCAACGTGAATATTAAAATCTCCCATGATTAGCGCCTTATCAACTGTAACTAGAAGGTCTGAGAGGAAATCTGCAAATTCTTTTTAGGAATTCCTGGTGGTCTATACACAGTAGCCAGAGCAAGAGATACATTAGATTTCTTTTGCATGTCTGACAGTGTAACATTTAGCAGAAGTATTTCAAAAGAGTTAAACCTGTATCCTGTTTTCTGGGTAACATTGAGAATATCACTATATATTGTTGCAACACCTCCTCCACGACCAGTCTGACGGGGCTCATGCTTATAACAGTAGTTTGGTGGAGTAGACTCATTTAGACCAAAATAATCATTTGGTTTTAGCCAGGTTTCAGTCAAGCAGAGTACATCAAAACTATTTTCTGTGATCATTTCATTTACAATAACTGCTTTGGGTGTGAGTGATCTAATATTTATGAGCCCAAACTTTAAAAATTGTTTTTGTTCATTTACTTTACATTTTTCTGGTTTAATTACGATAAGATTTTTTCTAGATCCTACATTATATTTTGACCTCACTATTCGGGGAACAGACACAGTCTTAATAGTTTTTACAGCACAAGTACTTTTATCATTTAAGCGGGTGGAACAAAACTCATCATAATAGTTATTAGAGAATTGTCTTACTAGTCACATGGAGCGAAGTGTCCTGGAGATGTTGTCAGAGAGCAGCTCCGCTCCGATTCTGCTGGGGTGTAATCCATCAGCGCGAAACAGCCTAGGACGCTCCCAGAAAAGATTCCAGTTATTAACAAATAGCAGTTTCTGTTCTTTACACCATGACAACAACCATTCATTTAAAGCAAAAAGTCTACTGAACCTTTCGTGTCCTCGTCGATACGTGGGCAGTGGTCCTGACACGACGATCGTCGCCGCGGGCGTCGTGCTGCGAACCGTCTCGATCAGGCTGCTGAAGTCCCTCTTCAGCGTCTCCGTCTGCCGCAGCGTGGTGTCGTTAACCCCGGCGTGAAGCACGACCGCTCTGGGGCTCTCGTCGACCTTCAGGATCGCGGGTATCTGCGCAGAAACATCGAGAACACAAGCACCAGGCAAACAATGAGTGTGCACTTTACCTTCGGCTAACGTAGCACTTACGTGTCGGACGATGGAGTCTCCGATGATCACAGTGTCGCGTCCTGTCTCGCGGAGGGGTGCGAAGCGGTTCCGGATGGAGATGTCGAAGGCAGGAGGGGGAGAAGTCGTCAGATGATCAAAACATTAAACAGGTTCTCCCCCACTCAGTGATGCACCCACAGAGAAACCTGATAAAAGTGCTCTAGTTATTGGTGATTCTATTGTACGGAACGTGAATATAGAGGCACCAGCCACCATAGTCAAATGTTTACCGGGAGCCAGAGCGCCTGACATCTTGGCAAATTTCAAAGTGCTGGCTAATGCTAAACGTAAATACAGTAAGATTGTTATTCATGCCCGCGCTAATGATGTTCGACTCCGCCAGTCGGAGATCACTAAAAATAACATTAAAGAGGTGTGTGAACTTGCAAGCACGAAGTCAGACACTGTAATATGCTCTGGTTCCCTCCCTGCTTACCGTGGTGACGAGATGCATAGCAGATTGTCATCACTCAATGGCTGGATGTCGACATTCTGAACTCTATTGGTGTTAGACAACACGTTTGAGGACCTACTCATTGTCGAAGAAATACTCTAGGTTTAATACTGTCACATGGAATTGATATTGATAGTGTTGAAATTATGCAGCCAAGTGATGATATCTCGGATCATTATTTAGTTTTGTACAAACTTCATATAGCCAAAATTGTAAATTCTAATTCTTGTTACAAGTATGGAAGAACCATCACTTCTACCACAAAAGACTGCTTTTTAAGTTATCTTCCTGATGTATCCAAGTTCCTTAGCATATCCAAAACCTCAGAACAACTTGATGATGTAACAGAAACTATAGACTCTCTCTTTTCTAGCACTTTAAATACAGTTGCTCCTTTACGCTTAAGGAAGGTTAAGGAAAACAGTTTGACACCATGGTATGAGCATACTCGCACCCTAAAGAGAGCAGCCCGAAAAATGGAGCGCAGCTGGAGGAAAACAAAACTAGAGGTATTTCGTATTGCTTGGCGGATAAGTAACCTATCCTACAGAAAAGCATTAAAAACTGCTAGATCCGATTCTCTTTTAGAAGAAAACAAACATAAACCCAGGTATTCAAAACAGTGTCTAAATTAACGAACAAAAAAGCCTCAACATTTCCCAACATCACAGCAGTAATGACTTTATGAACTACTTTACTTCTAAAATCGATACTATTAGAGATAAAATTGCAACCATTCAGCCGTCAGTTACAGTATCACATCAGACAGTGCACTATAGACCCCCCTGAGGAACAGTTCCACTCATTCTCTACTATAGGAGAGGAAGAATTGTATAAACTTGTTAAATCATCTAAACCAACAAAAGAACACTTTGAACACTTTGTTGGCATCAGTGGAAGTGCATTAGCATGGTTTAAATCGTACTTATATGACCGCGATCAGTTTGTTGCAGTGAATGAAGATGTATCCTATCGATCACAAGTGCAGTATGGAGTACCTCAAGGCTCAGTACTAAGGCCGCTACTCTTCACGCTTCATGTTTCCCCTGGGAGATATCATCAGGAAACATGCTGTTAGCTTTCACTTTTATGCTGATGATACTCAGCTCTATATTTCTAAAATGCAGCAGCAAGAGTTCTTATTAGAACCAGGAAGTATGACCATATTAGCCCGGTCCTGTCAACACTGCACAGGCTCCCTATCAAACATCGTATAGATTTTAAAATATTGCGTATTACTTATAAATCCCTGAATGGTTTAGCAACTTATTTAGCAACGTATTTGAGTGAGCTCCTTTTACATTATAATCCTGTATGTCCGCTACGTTCTCAAAAGTCAGGCAATTTGATAATACCTAGAATATCAAAATCAACTGCGGACGGAAGATCCTTTTCCTATTTGGCGCCTAAACTCTGGAATAACCTACCTAACATTGTTCAGGAGGCAGACAGACTCTTGCAGGAGGATTGATGCATTAAAGGATTTTTAGGCTGCATTAATTAGGTAAACCGGAACCGGAAACACTTCCCATAACACCCGATGTAATTGCTACATCATTAGAGGAATGGCATCTACGCTAATATTAGTCTGTTTCTCTCTTAATCTGAGGTCACACCAGATCCAGTCTGTATCCAGATCAGAGGGTCACTGCAGTCACCCGGATCCAGTACGTATCCAGACCAGATGGTGGATCAGCACCTAGTAAGGACCTCTACATCCCTGAAAGACAGCGGAGACCAGGACAACTAGAGCCCCAGATACAGATCCCCTGTAAAGACCTTGTCTCAGAGGAGCACCAGGACAAGACCACAGGAAACAGATGATTCTTCTGCACAATCTGACTTTGCTGCAGCCTGGAATTGAACTACTGGTTTCGTCTGGTCAGAGGAGAACTGGCCCCCCAACTGAGCCTGGTTTCTCCCAAGGTTTTTTCTCCATTCTGTCACCGATGGAGTTTCAGTTCCTTGCCGCTGTCGCCTCTGGCTTGCTTAGTTGGGGACACTTCATCTACAGCGATATCGTTGACTTGATTGCAAATAAATGCACAGACACTATTTAACTGAACAGAGATGACATCACTGAATTCAATGATGAACTGCCTTTAACTGTTATTTTGCATTATTGACACTGTTTTCCTAATGAATGTTGTTCAGTTGCTTTGACGCAATGTATTTTGTTTAAAGCGCTATATAAATAAAGGTGACTTGACTTGACTTTAAATATTTCCCTGCATTTATTACATGTGAATCCCTCATCAGCAACAGCAAATGAAATATTTGATGAAATATTCTTACCACAGTTGTTTGATGAACTTGTGAAAAACTGGAGAGAGAGAGAGATTAGCGAGAGTTTGGAGAGGAGAAAAGAGAACCGTGATAGGTATGAATGAAAATGCTAATAACAGGCTAACGAGTGCTAACACAATGTAGATGCACTGCACTCACAGATTTAAAATTAAAGTGAACGATCAAAATGAATCTGATAAGATTAATCGATAATATCGGAAATATGTTGGGAATTAAGTTATATATTATCACTTTAAACAACAGAGAGTGATAGTAAGATGAAGACTCTAGAGAAAAAAACAGCTACACGGAGCTACAATAAGCAGCAGCAAGGCTAACAGGAAGCCGAGAAAACACTGTCCAAAAGCGACACCGGCAGTCCAAGTGGGTGTCGCTGTTGGACAGTGTGAAGCACTTGAGTTAAGTGAAGAACACAACTTACTTTCTGATTTAAACAAGTTCAAAGCTTGATGCAGATGAAACAGGGCTGATAAACCGTAGAAACACTGAGAAAGATACAGTAAATACTCTAGTGTAGTCATTTACCTGTAGCTGTTAATGATGATAGGTGTCAGCAGATTTCTGTTTATGCTTTCATTGTTCATTCTTACTGTTATTTAGAAATACATAGATTATGTGCATTAGCAATCGAGAGCAGTGTTACTGAATTAACATTTTAAACGGATGTGCTTTACACTCTTACTTTTGTGTCAACACTTTTTTAATATAGTGATATAATGATTCACAAAGAGAGAACACTTCTTGATTTCTTGTTGATTATGGTAAATCTGCTGCTTCCACACAGAAATTCAGCTGGATTATTCCCATCAGTTTACAAGTGAAGATGAGCATCAAAGCTTCAGGAATAAATCTGTAAAGACTGAGTTTATTAAAGAGGAAAGAGAGGAGATGGGAGATCCAGAACCCTGCGGAATCAAACACACTGAAGATACTGAAGAACTAACAGGTTGGTGTTTATTCTTTATGATATTTTATTAACAAGGTTCGGGAGGAGCACGTCAGATCCTAATTAGCACAGGTGGAGCACACTTAAGACAATCAACACTAGGGTATAAATACAGCTGACTTACCTCTATCCATTGAAGGTTTATCAGCATCCCCCCCCACCCCATCTCCTCCACTTAGAGCTCATATTACACTTTTATATGGGGGGGGGTTACTCTAGGTTCGGGGCGTTCCTCGGACAGCACGCCAAATATCATTATAATACTTCAGGACACTTCCTGTGAACTGGGTATTTTTTTGCAAAGAAAAAATGTTAGACAATTGTGTTGTTGATCAAACACATTTAAACTTTGATGTTTAAAAAATCTTAATTTGAAGATCAATATACCTCATTCATGGAAAGTTTCAGGGACGTACTGTATAAAGAAACAAATAAAAATAAGTAAGTTTAGCACTCTCTGTTCTAATTCTATTTTATCTGTTTGTTTTATTTTTTATGGAAAAAAAGTACTTGGCCCTCTATCACTTTTACTCTCAAACAAAACAAAAAGAACATAGCCCTCTTCAAAACACTAGCTTTCTATGGTCTTTTTTTCTATTCCGTCTACTTGTTTTCTGTGTATGTGTGTCTGTAAATATATATACATACATTAGTGCTGTGTATTGCCAAGAATCTAGCGATATGATGCATATCATGATAGAGTGGTTGCGTTAAATTGCGATACTGTCAGCAACTGTCAACACAATTCAAGTTTATTTGTATAGCACTTTTTTACAATACAAATCGTTGCAAAGCAACTTTATTACAGAAAATTACATGTCTACAATATTTAGTACCGTAGTTGCTTATCAGTGGTGACTGTCAGTTTATGTACATATGGCAGAAATGTAAGGAAAAATCAATTAAAGACGTAATCAGACAGACGATTAAATTATTTAACCAGAACACATTGGGAACTGCAAATTAAAGTGCTTGCAGGATCCTTTAGTTAAATATATAATACATATAAAATGTATGTTATAAAAAGACCTATATATATATATGCAGTTTAGAATTGTGACATACAATGTCATAACATTTTGAGCTAGACATTACATCTGCTTAATATCAGTAAAAAGTTCTTAAAGGATTCCTAATGAAAACAGAACGATTATAAAACAATAAAATAAATACATTTCGAACCTTTCTACTTGGATTTCACAATTATGTGGAATCGCCACGACGCGAGCACTGACCCAACTGCAAAAAACACCCAAAAAAGAGAAAAGGCTGCAGCCTCGCAGCGCTGCGCCCCTACCGCCCATCTCGACCCACCCTGCGCAAGTCCCTCTTCACACGGGACGCGGCGGGACCGAGGCAGCGCCAGCGCAATGGACCCGCTGTGGAAGTTACCACAAAAGCCCAAATGATGTTTAGGGCTGTCACTTTTTATTCGATATTCGAATATGCATTCGAACATGCTGTGAAATATCCGTAATTAAACTATAAATAAAATATCCGGTTTTTAAAATGCCATGTGTAGCGCATTTTTTACAGTCTATGATTAGACCGTTTGTTTTTTATTTTATTCCTTGCCATCTTATCCAGTAGAGGAAACTCTAGACATATTGTAGCATAGGCCCATGACCAAATCAAGCGAATAAGAGCTAGTAGCCAGGCACGTCTGTGCGCTCCGAACGTGTGTTCTCCACCTCGGGGAACATTGTAAATAAAAAGAGAGCCGCACTTAATCCAGATCAAGTTGAAAGACTGCTGTTTCTTGCAAACAGTATTAAGAAGTGAATTAGGCTAGGCTATATGCCTAAAATTCTCTTCGCAAGTAATATGGCCTCAGACCCACCACAAGAAGTTCAATATCCTTAATGCACAGTTTTTCTTTAACCGTGATATGACTCGGATTGCACCAGCATTCATTAACAATCCCGTCTCCAAAGCACACCTGTCCGCTCGCACAAGATGAAAACAATCCAGTTTTGCAACAGAATTCGGCGTTCTCTCATTCAACCAAGTCTCCGTAAAACACATAAAACTGCACTCACGATACTCCCGTTGAATCTTTGTTAGTTCCGTAAGCTCATCCATTTTGTTCCCAAGCAACCGGACATTTCCCATGATAATCACAGGTAAAAATGGTTTATGTCTCCTTTTCTTCATTTGGTGCTTTACTCCAGCTCTACACCCTCTTCTCCTCCTCTTTAGTTCCATAGGAATCTCCATTCTAAGTACAGATGACATCGCTGTATGTTGAAATGCTAATAATTGTTCTTTTGAATAAATGATGGAGCTAAAGTTTGGTGCTCCTGAAACTGTCACCAGAGTTCCAATCAAGAACACCAAAATAAAAATAATCACAATAGCTTGGGTCCACACTTAAACGCATTCTTCAGACATCAATAAAAAAATTAAGAAGATTAAAAAATAAAATAGGTTAAAAACATTCAGAGCTGCTGCAACAGGTTGCCACATGCACGGCGCCATCTTGGGTCCAGAATGCTATCTTGACACGCCAAGAGCCAACCTACTGGAGCCCCAAAGTGCATTAGGAATCTTTTTCAAATAGGCAAGATATTCAAGTATCAAACTTAGTCTTATTTATTGTTACATTAAGTATCATTTGCATAGGCATGGGCCAGTATGAGATTTAGACGGTATGATAATCCTAAGCAAAAATATCATGGTTTTACTGTATCAAGGTATTGTTGTTACAGCTCTGAAATGATATTTTTAAATGACTGGTAAAAAATATATATATTTTTCCCGCTGGGCACAATATATTTTGTTTTTGAGCAACATGCAGAATATTTAAAACAGTAGAATTAGTTTTTTTTTCTTTGATTTGTTTCCTAATAAGAAAACATTAAAGACTGACATCTTTATTTAACCTAAATCTGTAATTTATTTAATTTTAGTTATATAATTCATATACATATAATTTATAGAATTTCATATCATTTATTTATATAATAATAATCATACACATAATTTGATTTAATAACCCAATTTGAAGCAAAAATAATGTTCTGCCAAGCTTTGTGAAACTATACCACATAAACTGTTCAAAAGACAGTCAGCTCCCCTCAGAAACGCATTCATATAAACCCCTAAATAAATATTGAAGATTTTCTTCCAATATTTTGTGCATCATAAACAGTGAGTGATCTGCCTGCTACAGTATTTTTCTCTGTGCGTCCGTCTTCAGCATATCTGGCCTGTCTTAACGGGTGTTTAAAAGACTTCATATGTTCACATTAATTACATTGTGCAAATCTACAACAGAGAGTTGTAATAAGGCAGAAAACAGCCTGTTGCCGATCTCGTAAAGGCCAAAGTATACTTTTGATTGCAACATATACCAGCATTCTCGCAGTCTTCATTGTTGCGTACAGGCAGGGGGAATGAACCATTAATCATTTGTGCTATACGCTCCCATGTCTGCTTCTTGTCCCTTGCTGTGACACCTGGCCCATATTTTGCTTTAAGAATGGCTTTGTATTCATCCACTAGCGGGGCTAACAGTAAACACTGTTCCTCTGTCTATTTGGGCTTTCTCGCCCTTCTTGGTTTTGATTACATGTTTGATCAAAGCATGGTAAATTAAAAAAAGGATTTATATACACCCATATAATATGGGTGTGTGTTTGTGAGAATGGTCAAATAGGAAAAATCACGCATGTAAATTCAAAGTGAAGGATTAGAATAGAGCCTATACTTAAAATCACTCTTTTATTCCTTCTTGGACAAGCAACCAATCAAGTCAAGTCAAGTCACCTTCATTTATATAGTTCTTTAAACAAAATACATTGCGCCAAAGCAACTGAACAACATTCATTAGGAAAACAATGTGTCAATAATGCAAAATGGCAATCTCAGTCTCCAATCACAGTCTTCAAAAGGTTGTGGCATACATAGCAACGGGGTCAACCCCGCCAACTCACTAAGATGAAAGTTTTTGTCTTTTCCTTACTCGGAGTAAATTAAGAGTTTTCTGAGAGGATTCTAAGAATCTTCATGAATACGGGCCCATGCCCTTTCTTTTAGAACATGTAACACAACATAAAGCTCTTGTTCTATCAAGGCTGGATTTTTGCAGTGCTATCTTGACAGGTCTTCCAGCCACCTCTATAAAAGCTCTACAATTAATCCAAAATGCCTCTGTTCATCAATTTGCACTGGCTACCAGTAGCTGCTTGCATAAAATTTAAGGCATTAATGTTTGCCTGAAAAAAACCACTGGCTCTGCACCCATTTACCTAAAAAAAAATTTTTTTTAACTCAAAGCTTTATTTAAGCAGAGGTAGGTAGAGAAGATGAGACACGTTCCACGGGTTTCTCTCGTAGTGAGAGGATGAAAAGCAGATGAGTAATGTTCCACTGTAGTTCGTATGACCGCCCGGAACCGGAGGGATGACAGCTGGAGGCTTCTAGGAGCTCTGGGCTTGTAAGAACAAGGGTCAGAGAAGTCAGCTAAACACACTGGAGCCTGAGGACAAGACACGACGAGGTGAGTACAAAGAACAGCTAGAAGATCGGAGCTATTGGTACGAGTAACAACAGTCTGACAATAGACAGAGAAACACAGGGAATAATAAAGGGGAAAAAATTAGAAGAACAGAGAACAGGTGGCGACCAATTAAGGTAAACAACGGGGAAACAAGGGAGTCGGGGAAAACTCAAACAGGCAGACGTCGTGAGCTGTCAAACCATCCAAACACACAAATACATACATCAAAAAGGCAGGTGATCAGCCCCGAGACCCGACTGTACCCCACCTCCCAGGAGCGTCACCTGGCGCACTAGGAAGGGGACTACCTCGATGCCGCCGGAAGTCCTCAATCAACGAGCGGTCCAGGGACGGCACCCAACACCTCTCCTCTGGACCATACCCCTCCCAGTCCACAAGATACTGAAACCCCCTGCCGTGGCGTCGCTCATCGAGTAATCTCTTAACCGTATAGGTAGGAGATACATCCACAAGACGACTACAAGCAGGATTAAGAGGGGAAGAGAACACCGGCTTGACCCTGGAAACATGAAACACAGGGTGAACCCGACCAAGAGTAGGAGGGAGCTTGAGCCTGATTGCCACCGGACTAACCACCTTGGTGATGCGGAATGGCCCAATGAATCTGGGTGCCAGCTTACGAGAAGGCGCCCGGAGAGGCAGATCCATGGTAGAAAGCCAAACCCGTTGACCACACACATAAGCTGGAGGAGAGGACCGGCGACGATCAGCTGCAGTCTTGGTTCGGCCAGAGGTTTGAATCAAAATCCTCTTGTCTTTCTCCCAGGTGCGACAGCAGCGCTGGACGAAAGCCAGGGCGGATGTAACCCCTGTGACGGGTTCCTGTTACGGGAACAGAGGTGGGTTATAACCAACAGCACACTCAAAAGGGGACATACCTGATGCGGCCACAGGAAAGGTGTTATGAGCGTATTCTGACCAGGAGAGCTGCTGGCACCAGGAACTCTGATTGTTGGATGCTAGACAGCGGAGCATTCTTCCTAGATCCTGGTTGGCCTGCTCACACTGGCCATTGGTCTGGGGATAAAACCCTGAAGACAAACTTGCAGAGGCCCAAATCTGTCTACAAAATTCCCTCCAGAACCGGGAGACGAACTGGGGACGCCTATCTGAAACCACATCCACCGGTAACCCGTGTAGACGGAAGACGTGATCCACCACCAGTTGGGCGGTCTCCCGGGCGGAAGGCAGCTTGGGCAGGGGGATAAAATGAACCGCTTTGGAAAAGCGATCCACCACCGTGAGAATTACAGTGTTACCCTTCGACGGAGGAAGCCCAGAGACGAAATCAAGGGCAATGTGTGACCAAGGACGGGAAGGGATAGGGAGAGGATTCAGTAGACCATCAGGAGGGCGATTGACAGGCTTACTTTGGGCACATGTGGGGCAGGCCAACACAAATTGTCTAACATCTGCGGCCATAGTAGGCCACCAGAAACGCTGTCGGATGGCAGACAACGTTCTCCGAATACCTGGATGGCAGACTAACCTGGATGCGTGACCCCACTCAAGGACCTCAGAGCGCAGCGCAGCCGGCACCGGTAACCTGCCCGCCGGGCACTCTACCGGCACCTGCACCCCTCGACCGGCCTCCTCAACTCGCTGCTCAATACCCCATGAAAGAGCCCTGACAACCACCCCCCCTAGGAAGGATGGCCTCGCCGCAAACTCCCTCCCCAGAGCACCGAACATGCAAGAGATGGCATCGGGCTTGGTGTTCTTAGATCCCGGCCGGTACAAGAGGGTG
This sequence comes from Carassius carassius, assembly GCF_963082965.1. NCBI lineage: Eukaryota > Metazoa > Chordata > Actinopteri > Cypriniformes > Cyprinidae > Carassius > Carassius carassius. The sequence goes on from NC_081755.1 coordinate 53,569,934, forward strand.
AAGTTGAATCTGGCAAAGAAGAGCGCCCAGCGGGCCTGACGCGAGCTCAGCCTCTTGGCCGAACGGATGTATTCAAGGTTCTTGTGATCCATCCAGACCAAGAAGGGCTGCACTGACCCCTCCAACCAGTGACGCCACTCACCCAAGGCCAATCGTACTGCCAACAGTTCTCTATTGCCGATGTCGTAGTTACGTCCTGCAGGGCTGAGACGACGAGAGAAGAATGCACAAGGGTGGACCTTCCCCTCATGGAGGGGACGCTGAGATAGAACTGCGCCAACCCCAATGTCCGAAGCATCAACCTCGACAATGAACTGGGCCTCAGGATCTGGAACCAACAGAACAGGTGCAGAGACAAAACAGGACTTTAAAATGTCAAAGGCTACCTGCGCTTCCCGGTTCCATCTGAAGGACACCTTAGTGGAGGTTAAGGCTGTGAGCGGTGCAGCGATCTGACCAAAATTCCTTATGTATCGCCGGTAGAAGTTGGCAAAACCCAGGAAACGCTGCAGAGCCTTCCGGGAGTCAGGGACCGGCCACTGGGCGACAGCTTCAATCTTAGCGGGATCAGGCTTAATCCCCTCCGTAGAAATAATGTTGCCAAGGAACGTAACTGACTCAGCGTGGAATTCGCACTTCTCCGCCTTGACAAACAACTAGTTTTCTAGCAACCACTGGAGAACCCGTCTAACATGCTGGGTGTGTAATTGGAGAGAAGAGGAGAAAATCAAGATATCATCCAAATACACAAAGACAAATTGATTAATCATGTCACCCAACACGCTGTTGACGAGTCCCTGGAAAACGGATGGAGCATTGGTAAGACCAAACGGAAGAACCAAGTACTCGTAGTGTCCCGAAGGGGTGTTAAATGCCGTCTTCCACTCATCCCCCTCCTGAATGCGCACCAAGTGGTAGGCATTGCGCAGGTCTAACTTGGTGAAGACCCGAGCTCCCTGCAATAATTCAAAAGCAGAAGACATTAAAGATAGAGGGTACCTGTTCTTAATAGTAATGTCATTCAAACCTCTGTAATCAATACAGGATCGCAGGGAGCCGTCCTTCTTCTGAACAAAGAAAAAACCTGCACCAGCGGGAGAGGAGGAATGGCGGATGAGCCCAGCCTGAAGTGACTTACGAATATGCTTGTCCATAGCCTCTCTCTCAGGACCCGAAAGGGAATATAAACGACCCTTAGGCGGAGAAGAGCCCGGGAGAAGATCAATGGCTCAGTCGTAGGGGCGATGCGGAGGTAGCAAGGTGGCCCGGGCCTTACTGAAGACTGCCCGAAGATCATGGTACTCTGCTTGAACACCAGTCAGGTCAGAGGGATCCTCCTGAGGAACACAAGACACAGAGACAGGAGGAAAAGCAGCACCCAAACACGACACGTGACAAGACTGACTCCAGGCTAAAACTGAATTACTGACCCAGTCAATGTGTGGATTGTGTTTATGTAACCACAGGTGTCCCAGAATTAAAGGAGCCTTAGGGGAATCAATAATAAACAGTTCAATCAGCTCACAATGGCTGCCAGCAATATGAAGGCTTATCTTGGGTGTGACATGGGTGATGGTGGTAAGGGGACGGCCAGCTAATGACCATGCTGATACGGGACTAACCAAAGGAATAAGCAGTACATTTACATTTAATCATTTAGCAGACGCTTTTATCCAAAGCGACTTACAAATGAGAACAATAGAAGCAGTCAGGTCAACAAGAGAACAACAACAGTATACAAGTGCCATGACAAGTCTCAGTTAGTCTAGTATAGAACGCATAGGTAGGTTTTTTTTTGTTTTTGTTTTTTCAATTAAAAGACAAGAAAAGGAAAAGTGCTAGTGTTAGTTGGTTAAGTGCAGGCGAAAAAGATGAGTCTTTAGCCGTTTCTTGAAAATGAGTAAAGACTCAGCTGTACGAATTGAGATTGGGAGGTCATTCCTCCAGCTGGGCACAGTCCAGGAAAAGGTCCGTGAGAGTGATTTTGAACTTCTTTGGGATGGTACCACAAGGCGTCGATCACTTGCAGAGCGCAAACTTCTGGAGGGCACATAAGATTTAACCAATGAGTTTAGGTAAGTTGGTGCCGTGCCAGTGGTCGTCTTGTAGGCTAGCATCAGTACCTTGAATTTGATGCGAGCAGCTACTGGTAGCCAGTGTAACCTGATGAGGAGAGGAGTAACGTGAGCTTTTTTTGGCTCATTGAAGATAACCCTTGCTGCTGCATTCTGGATCAATTGCAGAGGCTTGACAGTACATGCAGGAAGGCCCGCCAGGAGAGCACTACAATAGTCCAGTCTGGAGAGAACAAGCGCTTGGACAAGAAGTTGGGTTGCTTGCTCTGACAGGAAGGGTCTAATCTTCCTAATGTTGTATAAGGCAAACCTGCAGGACCGGGTAGTTGTAGCAATGTGGTCTGTGAAGCTTAACTGATGATCCATCACAACTCCTAGGTTTCTAGCTGTCCTCGAAGGAGTAATGGTTGATGAGCCCAGCTGTATAGAGAAGTTGTGATGAAGCAATGGGTTAGCTGGAATCACCAGGAGTTCTGTCTTCGTAAGGTTAAGCTGAAGGTGATGGTCATTCATCCAGCTAGAGATGTCACTCAGACAGGCTGAAATGTGAACAGCTACCGTCGGGTCATCTGGTTGGAATGAGAGGTAGAGTTGGGTGTCATCAGCGTAGCAGTGATAAGAAAAGCTATGCTTCTGAATGACAGATCCTAATGATGTCATGTAGATTGAGAAGAGAAGTGGTCCAAGTACTGAGCCTTGAGGAACCCCAGTAGCAAGGTGGTGTGATTTTGAAACATCACCCCTCCAAGACACACTGAAGGATCTGTCAGAGAGGTAGGACTTAACCCACAGGAGTGCAGTTCCAGAGATGCCCATCTTTCTGAGGGTGGACAGGAGAATCTGGTGATTAACAGTGTCAAAAGCAGCAGAAAGGTCCAGTAAGATGAGTACCGAAGATTTTGAAGCTGCTCTTGCTAGTCGCAGGGCTTCAGTAACCGAGAGCAGAGCAGTCTCAGTTGAGTGGCCACTTTTGAAGCCAGATTGGTTGCTGTCCAGGAGGTTGTTCTGTACAAGGAACATAGAAAACTGGTTGAACACAGCTCGCTCAAGTGTCTTTGCAATGAATGGAAGAAGGGATACCGGTCTGTAGTTTTCAAGAAGCGCTGGATTCAGAGATGGTTTCTTGAGCAGTGGGCTTACCCGAGCCTGCTTGAATGCTGAGGGAAATGTTCCAGAGTGAAGAGAGGAGTTGATAACATGAGTAAGCGAAGGCATGACTGAAGAAGAGATCGCTTGAAGGAGGTGAGTGGGGATCGGATCAAGTGGACAAGTAATAGGATGATTGGACAGGAGAAGTTTGGAGACGTCCATCTCTGAGAGTGGGGAGAAGGAAGAGAAAGAGTGTGCGTCGGTTATTGTGAAGTTGTCCTCAGTCTGCGGTCGATGGAGGAGGTGGTGGCGGCGGATTAAGAAGAGAAGACAAAGTCTTGAAGAGTGTCCGAGCATCACAACAGCTGTTAATTTTGTTGTGGTAGTAGGATGTTTTAGCCGTGAACACATTTGCAGAGAAGGAAGAGAGGAGAGACTGATACACACTGAGGTCTGTAGAGTTTCTTGATTTCTGCCATTTCCTCTCAGCAGCCATAAGTTTAGAGCAATGTTCACGAAGAACCTCAGACAGCCAGGGTGCAGATGGGGCAGTGCGTGCTGGTCTAGACAACAGTGGGCAAAAGTTGTCCAAGCAAGATGTTAAAGTGGAGCAAAGAGTGTCCGTAGCGCTGTTTGTGTCCAGAGCAGAGAACTGAGAGAGTGCAGGAAGCGAGGATGAAACCACAGAAGATAGGCGAGATGGAGAGGGTGAGCGTAGGTTCCGTCGAAAGGTGACCTGCGTTAGAGTGTGAGGCACTTCAGGAGTAAGTGCTAGGTTAGCAGTAATGAGGAAGTGGTCTGAGGTGTGCAGTGGAGCAACTGAGGAATTGTCCACAGAGCAACAGCGCGTGTAGATGAGGTCCAGTTGGTTGCCTGATTTGAGAGTCGCTGTAGTAGACACTAGCTTGAGATCAAATGAGGAGAGCAGAGTTTTGAAGTCAGCAGCCTGGGGTTTATCTAGGTGGATGTTGAAGTCACCAAGCAGTACCAGAGGAGTACCATCTTCAGGAAAGTTTGATAGCAGCACATCCAACTCCTCCAAGAAGTTTCCCAATTGACCTGGGGGACGATAAATGACCACAAAGTGGATTTTAACAGGGTGGGTTACAGTAATGGCATGTGATTCAAATGAACAAGTACCTGTAGGTGATGGCTGAAGATCAAATTTCCATTCTTTTGATATAAGGAGACCTGTCCCTCCACCCCTCCCAGTGGTACGAGGAGTGTGGGAACAAGTGAAATTAGTGGAGAGGGCTGCAGGGGTGGCAGTATCTTCAGGTTTGATCCAAGTCTCTGTCAGTGCCATGAGGTTGAGACCGGAATGAGTAGCAAGAGAAAAAATGAAGTCTGCTTTGTTAACTGCAGACTGGCAGTTCCAGAGACCAACTGGAATAGAGAGCGTAGTAGTAGAGGTCAGAGGGACAGGCCGTAGGTTTGTCAGACAGGCCTTCCTGCGACGTCCATAGCGTGCTCTCCGAGTGTTAGTAGTGATAGTAGAGATCTGAAAGCACATAGTGACTACAAGTGTAAGATATTTGAGAACAAGGTATACAAAAAGTGAAGAAAGAGGAGAAAAGCAATACTCAAGTGCCCTGTCGGTGTCCTTGCTTGGTGGAGTCGCGCAGGTAGAGTCGATTGTCTTTACACTCGTCTGTCTTCACATGAGGAGGATTCACACGAGGGCTGCCGCGACCGCTGCCGCGGTGAAACTTAGCGCTTTTGTATTAGCCTGATTATCTGTGATTGAAGTCAGCTGGCCACGCCTCACTATTTAGCAGATCGAAACCAGGCAGTCCCGCGATAGGCAAACGCAAAACCAAGCGCCACTTTCAGCACGTATTAACCAGGGTAAGACACACACAATTTAAACCAAAAACTTTCCTAGCAATGACGATCACACAATAGTCTGATGAGAAAACAAGGCAAAACACTCACAAGCTGCTGTCCTTCTCTGTAGCTCGACTGTTTCTTCTGACAAGTGCTTTCTAAACAGCTAATTAAGTACTTTCACTGGCTTTGGCCACGCCTCACTATTTAGCAGATCGAAACCAGGCAGTCCCGCGATAGGCAAACGCAAAACCAAGCGCCACTTTCAGCACGTATTAACCAGTGTAAGAAACACACAATTTAAACCAAAAACTTTCCTAGCAATGACGATCACACACTAGTCTGATGAGAAAACAAGGCAAAACACTCACAGTATTCTCCAACATTGAGCAGAGGCAGCATCAAGAAGTTCTCCTCAGCCCCTGAGTCCACAAGGGCGAGTCCAGCGTGAGAACGACTCTGGAAAGAGACTTGGAACGGCAGCTGAGTGTGTGCTGCAGGAGAGCTTGAACTGAGAACCGTGCCCACCAGGACTCTCCGCCTCACTGGTGGGCCCTGGCTTTTAACGGGCACTGAAGGGCGAAGTGGCCTCCCTTGCCGTAGTATAGACACGCCCCCCGACGACAGATGCTCCTGCTTCTGTTGTGGTGTAAACCATAAACGACCCAACTGCATGGGCTCCTCCTCCGAGGGCTGTCGGCCGGCTGAACGGGCTGAACTGGCTGAAGAGGACTCTAGGTGGCGCTACAGGGCGGGTGTTTGCCGTTGTTTGCGGCGGCGGCTGAGACGACCCTCAATACAGAGTGCGAGATTAATGAGATTATCCAATTCCCGCGAGAGCTCTATGGCTGCGAGTTCATCAGCAATGGCAAAATCCAACCCCTCAAGAAAATGGGCGCGCAGCGCGCTCTCATTCCAGCCACATGCCGCAGCTAAAGTCTGGAACTGGATGGCAGTTCGAAGTGTAAGGACGTAAGCAACTTTGGCCTCTTCATTTGCGTAACGCCGGGGCTGCAGAGAAAACACCAGCGAGGATTGGGAGAGAAACGCTTGACAGGCGTTAGGATTGCCATCGTAGACGGCGGATTGTTGGCATGGGGTTCGGAATCGTGGGACATACCGGTGTGAAGAACGGACCCCCGGCTTGTTGCCTCTCGCTGAAGGCCATCCACCCGTGTGAGGAGTTCAGAGACTCGGGCACTAAGAGCGTCCACATCCTGCGCGGTGGTGCTGAGCTGGGTGGCATGCTGCCCTAACAAAACTCCCTGTTGAACGAGAGCCGAGCGAAGAGGATTAGATCTCCCTGAAATTACTTTTTGCAGGTTGGGATGTCTGCATACACACACCAAAAAGGCAGGTGATTAGCCCCGAGACCTGTTATTTATGTATGTATGTATGTGTGTGTGTGTGTATGTGTGTATATATATATATATATATATATATATATATATATATATAAAGGTGCATCTCAATAAATTAGAAAGTCGTGGAAAAGTTCATTTCAGTATTTCAACTCAAATTGTGAAACTTTTATATTAAAGCTGTCTCCTTGCTGAACTCTGCCCTCTGACACCCCTCAACACCACACACACAGACTCCTCCCCCTCTTCAACACTACATCCGACTGATTTATATATTGACAACAACCAAAAATAAAAATAAAAGGAAAAAAAAGTAACTTGTTTTTACTAGCACTACTGTCTGTTCATCCAGGAACACTGAATAATCCATTTTCACACTGAAATATTTTCTATGCACTTTACTGTCCATTGCAATACTGTCAATTATGTTCAAATGTTCATAGTCCTGCCTATAGTGTACATACACTTTTACATAATCCATCTGCATAGCATGTTCATAGTACACCTATCTGTATATCATGATAATAGTATTTAAAATCTGTCAATTATGTCCATAATACTTATCTGTATAGTTATTGTACATATTGTAGACCTTGTATATCCGGTACTTACTGCTTATTGCACTTCTGGTTAGATGGTAACTGCATTTCTTTGCCTTGTACCTTACATGTACAGTGACAATAAAGTTGAATCTAATCTAATCTAAAGTGTTAGTTCACCATCAAAATTAGTTCAAATCAAAATTATGTCATTAATGACTCAACCTCGTGTCGTTCCAAACCCGTGAGACCACCGTTCAACTTTGGAACACAGTTTAAGATATTTTAGATTTAGTCTGAGAGCTGTCAGTCCCTCCATTGAAACTGTGTGTACGGTCTACTGTCCATGTCCAGAAAGGTAAGAAAAACATTTTCAAAGTAGTCCATGTGACATCAGAGGGTCAGTTAGAATATTTTGAAGCATGATTTTGAAGACACGCGTCACAAGCAGGGTAAGCCACAAACATTCATTGCCAAAGAAGCTGGCTGTTGACAGACTGCTGTATCCAAGCAAGTTAACAGAAAGTTGAGTGGAACGAAAAAGTGTGGAAGAAAAAGATGCATAATCAACCGAGAGAACCGCAGCCTTATGAGGATCGTCAAGCAAATCTATTCAAGAATTTGAGAGAACATCACAAGGAATGGACTGAGGCTGTGGTCATTGCATCAAGAGTCACCACACACAGAAGTGTCAAGGAATTTTAATTCTGAAAGTGCTGTAAAAGTGTTTGAGAGTCATTGAGCAAGTTGGGTAAAAAATGTATGCATTTAATAAAACAAAGAAAGTGTTTTTTGAACTTGCATGCATGTCAGCCTGTTGTTGGAGACTCCCAAAACCAAAATATTAACCTTTCATAACCCATAATAGAGGGGCTTTAAAATAACACATGGTGACCAGTGTGCTTCACCTCATCTTAATATATAGATTATTATAATAATAATAAAAAACACCTAAAAGAATAGCAAACAAACATGTCTTCAACTGTACCTTAAAAATATGTACGGAGTCAGCATCCCTGTTATCAAGATTGCTATTTTTCAGGAGGGGCTTAACAACTGCATTTTTTAAGGAGTTTGGAAATGTCCCAGAAAGAAGTGAGGCGTTTACCACTTCTAAAAGATCTGCTTCTAAGCAGTTAAGCACATTTTTGAAAAAAGATGTGGGAAGTGTGTCAAGATAGCAGGTTGATGATTTTAGGTGCTGCACTATGTCTTCCAGAATTTTGCTATCAATTGCTTCAAAAATCGACATAGTATCTTTTTGATATTGTGGCCTAATCTGTCTGACCTCTGCATTACTTGAGGATGTGCTAATCGCCTTCCTGATATTGATGATCTTCTCAGAAAAGAAGGATGCAAACTCATTGCATCTTCTGTCTGAGAGCATTTCACTCGAAATCTGACTTGGGGGGGTTTGTCAATCTCTCAACAGTGGCAAAAAGAGTACGAGTGTTATTTAAGTTACTGTTTATAAGGTTTGAGAAGGAATTCTGTCTAGCTGTGGCTAGTTTCACACTAAAAGCATGAAGGCTGTCTTTGTAGATGCTATAGTGAATTTCAAGTTTTGTCTTCCGCCAGAAGAGGCTAAGATGTTGATCAGCATCCAAGTCAGATAACGGTTGATCCAAGTGCAACTGTGAGCAACAATCAGCAAAACACAAGTTGAAATTTGTGCTAAACTGTGCAGAGTATAAGCGAGAAAGACTTACAGTTGTATTTGAAAAATAAGAGAGCTCTGGAAGAGACAGTGTGAATAATATAGGCTTATGGTCAGAGATCATAAAATCTGAGAGCACAATAACAGTCACATCAAGCCCATATAAGAGTACAAGATCCAACGTATGTCCCTGAATATGAGTAGCATCACTGATCCACTGGGATAGATTGAAAGCATCGATAATATTAAGAAACTCATGTGATAAGGGGTTAGACGGACAGCAGACATGGATATTAAAGTCGCCCACCAATAGAAATCGATCGTAATTTGCGGCAATATTGCCAATCAGTTCAGTGAAATTCTGTATAAAATCCTTAGTGCAGTGCGGAGGACGGTAAATCACCACTAGACATACAGGACCATTCCCGTCCAAGTGAAGAAACTGAGCTTCAAAACTGGAAAAGGCCGTTTCAGAGACCAATCGACAGTGTGCAGAGAGAGAGTTCTTTAAAATTGTTACTATGCCACCCCCACGTCCACTCGGACGAGGAGAGTTAAAAAATGTGCAGTCATCAGGGATCAGATCAGAAAACGGAGTTAGATCACCAACCTTTATCCAGGATTCTGTGATAAAACATAAAATACAAGTTGTGAGCTAAGAAAAAGTCGTTTAGTAAGAAGGTCTTATTCACCAAGGAACAGGCATTTAATAATGCCATCTTTGGTGGAGAGATAACAGGAGATGAGGACGCTCTCTCCAGCGCGCGTAGATTTCTGTGAGTTATTCCCCAACGTCGGGAGCCGAGGCCGATTTGGTGGAGACTGGAACGAGAAACAGGGCTCGGGTGCAGGGGGTGAACATGACAAAGCCACCGGTATGCCACGTCCAGTGGGCGCCAGGTAGTAGAGCCACCGTAAAGCGATTCGTGAGAAGGATCCGAGAGAAAGCCAGCCCGCAGATGAGCTTTCAGCTTCATGATGTATCCTCCACTGTTTCCTCGTTTCCTCCTTCGCTTTCTCCGCGGGATGTTGAGGGGCCACCGGCGGATATGTCCCGGGATAGCCAAAGTGAACGACTCATCAGTCTTGTTAAAGGAGCAGTCCACATCTAAAGTGTAAGATTTTGTGAAAGAGGTCGCAACCGAGTTGCGAATATCAGTTTAAAAATAGAGCAGACCACCAGACAACCAACCACAAGAGCAACAGACGGCAGGCCCAGTACACAGGCGCCATCTTGGATCCCCAATACATTCCGTGTATAGTATTTAATCTGTAGTGCTAACTGTATTTATGTACATATTGTGTATAATATGTAGTGTTAACTGTAAGATTGTCTAATAGTACACTGTGTTGAAGTCTGTTGGTTATGTGTTAACTGTTTCTGCTATTTCTGGAGCAAGCTCCCAAGAGTTTCACTCACCAAAGCCCTTGAATTGACTTGGGTTAAACTTGTTGTCTTTTAACCTTTTTTATGAATTACTGACAACATAACTGTTTTTGCTTTCATTTCAGAGTTGACTGAAGAAAATGAGGACAAGGAAGAATTGAGTGAAGTTGAGCACTTCAAAGTTGAGGGAAAAAAACACTTCAGAACTGGAGAAATTTTTTTAAAATGCTGTCAAAGCAAACAGCTCATATTAAGGAAAACAAGAGCCAAGAATTATTTCACCTGCAGTCAGTGTGGAAAGAGATTGACATCCAAATACAATTTTAATGTTCACATGAGACTTCATACCGGAGAGAAACCATACAAGTGTTCACACTGTGACAAGAGATTCAGTCGATCAGATCACCTGAAAAAACACGAGATAAATCATTCTGAAAAGAAACCATACAAGTGTTCCCACTGTGACAAGAGATTCAGTCAGTCATATCACCTAAAAAAACATGAGATAAAACACACTGGAGAGAAACCATTCACTTGTGTTCAGTGCGGGAAGAGTTTCTCACAAGCATCAAAACTTAAGCGTCATATGAAAATCCACACTGGAGAGAAACCTTACACATGTGGTAAAACATTTTTGTGTCCTACAAACCTGACTTCACATCTAAAAGTTCATACGAAGGAGAAATCACATTCATGTTATTTCTGTGGAAAGAGTTTTTCTTTACTACAAAGTTTAAAATTACATCAGAAAATACATACTGGTGTGAGAGACTATGTGTGCTCTGAGTGTGAGAAGACTTATACTTCAGCGAAGTGTTTAAAACTGCATGAGAGGATTCACACTGGAGAGAAACCTTACAAGTGTTCACACTGTGACGAGAGATTCAGACACACAGGACACCTGAAAACACATGAGAGGATCCACACTGGAGAGAAACCCTACATGTGTTCACACTGTGACCAGAGATTCACTCGGTCATCAAGTCTGAAAACACATGAGATGATTCATACTGGAGAGAAACCTTACAAGTGTTCACACTGTGACCAGAGATTCAATCGGTCATCAAGTCTGAAAACACATGAGATGATTCACACTGGAGCGAAACCTTACAAGTGTTCACACTGTGACACGAGATTCAGTTGGTCATCCAGTCTGAAAAAACATGAGAGGATCCACACTGGAGAGAAACCTTACAGGTGTTCACACTGTGACAAGACATTCAGTATGTCAACAAATCTAAAAATACATGAGATGATTCATACTGGAGAGAAACCTTACAAATGTTCACACTGTGACATGAGATTCAGTCGGTCATCAAGTCTGAAAAAACACGAGATGATCCACACTGGAGCGAAACCTTACAAGTGTTCACACTGTGACACGAGATTCAGTTGGTCATCAAGTCTGAAAAAACACGAGAGGATCCACACTGGAGAGAAACCTTACAGGTGTTCACACTGTGACAAGAGATTCAGTATGTCAACAAATCTAAAAATACATGAGATGATTCATACTGGAGAGAAACCTTACAAATGTTCACACTGTGACTTGAGATTCAGTTGGTCATCAAGTCTGAAAAAACACGAGAGGATCCACACTGGAGAGAAACCTTACAAGTGTTCACACTGTGATAAGACATTCAGTATGTCATCAAGTCTAAAAATACATGAGATGATTCATACTGGAGAGAAACCTTACAAGTGTTCACACTGTGACACGAGATTCAGTTGGTCATCAAGTCTGAAAAAACACCAGATGATCCACACTGGAGAGAAACCTTACAAGTGTTCACACTGTGACAAGACATTCAGTATGTCATCAAGTCTAAAAATACATGAGATGATTCATACTGGGGAGAAACCTTACGAGTGTTCACACTGTGACATGAGATTCAGTGTGTCATCAAGTCTGAATAAACACGAGAGGATCCACACTGGAGAGAAACCCTACAAGTGTTCACACTGTGACATGAGATTCAGTGTGTCATCAAGTCTGAAAAAACACCAGAGGATCCACACTGGAGAGAAACTGTACACGTGTTCACACTGTGACAAGGCATTCAGTCAGTCAGATCACCTGAAAAAACATGAGAGGATCCACACTGGAGAGAAACCTTACACATGTTCACACTGTGACAAGACATTCAGACGGTCAGATCACCTGAAAAAACACAAGAGGATCCACACTGGAGAGAAACCCTACAAGTGTTCACACTGTGACATGAGATTCAGTGAGTCAGGTCACCTGAGAAAACACCAGAGGATCCACAATGGAGAGAAACCTTACAAGTGTTCGCACTGTGACCAGAGATTCAGTGTATCATCAAGTCTGAAAAAACACAAGAGGATTCACACTGGAGAGAAACCTTACAAGTGTTCACACTGTGACATGAGATTCAGTGCATCATCAAGTCTGAAAAAACACGAGAGGATTCACACTGGAGAGAAAACTTACAAGTGTTCACACTGTGACGAGAGATTCAGTATGTCATCAAATCTGAAAACACATGAGAGGATTCACACTGGAGAGAAACTTTAGAAGTGTTCACACTGTGACATGAGATTCAGTGTGGGACGTGTTTCAATAATTCATCTTCTCTACACAGTCTTAAAAGAACATTCACAGTAAGTAGATCATCTTCAGATCTGATTCGCATCATCAAATGTGACACAATAACGCATCAAGCAGTGAAATATCATCTGAATAAATCTGTTCTAACCAGACATTATAAGTGACTTGACGAAGAAATATTATCTAAAGTTTTCACAGTGAGTAAAAGTTGATCTTCAAAAGTTGATTCAACTGTGAGATTAAGATCAACTCAAAGATGGAGTTCCTCCCCAAAAACAATGTCAAAATGTTTTATTCTTATATATTGTTTTATTCTTGTTTGACATTTTATTTCATGATATAAATGATATCAGTGTACTTTTCTTTCAATTGTCTTATAATGCATATGTGTCACTTGTAGTTTGCTTTCTCTTTTATTAAGGAAAGTAGAAGTTTTTACAAACCGTTCTTCTTTGAGGAGCTGTAGAAGAGACTGTAACACTTAAGAAAAACTGAGATTGTAATTTAGTTTTTTATTGTTGTTTTCATAAAATTAGTAATGATGCTGAAAATTCAGCTTTGAAAGTCAGCTTTGATTGTTCCTAATAAACTGTTTAACTGCACTTGCAAGTGAATCTCAAATTATTTTGTGGGATAATTAAATATAATAATAATGCATTTTATTTCATGGCGCCTTTCAGAACACCCAAGGTCACCTTACAAGCAATATACAGGTCACTGCATAAGACAAAACAAACAACAAACAAACAGCATATACATATAAAGTGGATTTTAGTCTCAATAAAAAATATTATAAAAAAGCCTGTATAAAAAGATAAGTCTTAAGACACTTTGTAAAAGTCAACAAGCAATCGCTATTGCGAACATCGAGGGGAAGAGAGTTCCATAGGCGGGGGTCAACATAACTCAAAGATCTGGCACCCATAGTAGTAAGTCAAATCCGAGGTACCGCAAGAGAAATTAAAGATGAAGATCTAAGTGCACGTGAAGGAGTGGAAGTATGCAATCCGTGTGACATTATTAATCTGAGCTTTAAAAGATAGTGTGCTATCCATGATGACACCCAAACTTTTAACCTGAGAGGAAGGACAGATTGCAGTATTATCAATGTGTAAAGAGAAACAATTCGATTTAGACACAGCAGATCTAGTGCCAACAAGCAGAGCCTTAGTTTTATTTCCATTTAATTTCAACAAGTTCGCTGAAAGCCAGTCTTTAATTTCAGCTAAACAGCTTGACAAAGATTCCGGAGGAAAAGAACTGGTAGGTTTGGCGGACAGGTAAAGTTGGGTGTCATCTGCATAACAGTGAAAATTAATACCATATTTCCTTAAAATATCACCAAGAGGGAGCATATATATAATGAAGAGAAGCGGGCCCAAAACAGAACCCTGGGGAACACCAGCGGTGACTGTAGATAGTCTTGAACTAAAACCTTTTAATTGAATATGCTGATTACGTCCAGATAGATATGAACTAAACCAAGACAGAGAGTGTCTAATCTATGACTAATCTGTCAAGAAGTATGTTATGTGAGACAGTATCAAAGGCAGCGCTCAAGTCAAGAAGGACAAGTATAGTTAAAAGCCCAGAGTCAGCTGCCAACAGTAGATCATTGGTTATTCTGACAAGAGCAGTCTCAGTGCTATGGTGGGGACGAAAACCAGATTGGAATTGTTCATACAAGTTATTATTGGACAGATGTTCATGAATTTGAATTGCAATACACTTTTCAACTACCTTAGAGATGAATGGTAAATTTGAAATTGGACGAAAATTTTCAAAATCAAATGGATCACCCCCTGGTTTCTTAAGTATGGGTGTAATAATAGCAGATTTAA